>NC_056729.1:122398933-122433933 GCF_019279795.1 Protopterus annectens
ACAGAAGCATGCACACTGACTTACTCGGCTTACATGCACATGCGCATACATGCTCAGCAAGAAACTTTGGTGTTATTCATGGCATACACCTTCCATTTCTTGACTTTACCTAGCCTACCTGTTGACACACCTCTTTCAATGATGTGTAAGTGATAGCTGACACATGCCACTCTGCTCCAATGAGCTTCCCTTCTTTCATACATACCCCACTTGTGATGTCACCTATCTTCTACTCTGTTACTCCCCTTATCCTACTCCTACACTCCACTGACTGTGCTCATTTGCTATGTAAACCTGTGATTCACTATCCTTATCCTCATTTGCATAGGATTGCCTACTAATGCTTGGTTACATCTCTTAGACTGTGCTTCCCACCTTAGCAACCTCTACTCAGTGGCCATGTAGTCTTCAGCCTGCCATTCCCTTGCATTGTAAATTAACAATTTAAATAAATTCCACATTAGTGGGTTTAAATGTTTATTTTTCTGGGTTTTAGAGCGCAGCCCATTTGTGTGGCGCTGCGCTATGCTTAAACATTGGATATCGGAGGAAAAAAATTAATTATTTTTATTTTCATATTGCATTGGGAAACATTGCCAATGGCCGTATATTTGGCCATTGGCATGCTTCCCCTACTGGATGCAACCTTTATTTGGAGCTGTCACGGCTCTGTTTTGCTATTTTCAGAACAGTACTCAGTTGTCAACTGAGTACATTTCTGCAAATAACACTGCTCTTACTCGGACAGGTTCGGGTTTCCTGAATTGCAAATCTACCTCATTTGCATGCCTTTCGGATGCAATTGAGGTAATTTGCATGACCCAGCCCTGTCCATGTAAGAGCCGTTTTAGGAGCTCTCTTGCACGCTCCTGCGGGCTGTTTCTGGATCGCTCGTCGGACATGATGGCTGCATGGAGTCTTACTCTACTCTAAGACTCCGTGCAAGCCTTCGTAAATCCGGCCCACTGGACTATAAAAGGTTGAGTAGACTTTTTATGATCGAAATGTTCTGAATTGGGCAGTTTTGTCATTGGTGCATGCATTCTGTTTCATTGTTTACTGGAAAAATGTTCAAAACAATAAATTTAAAATGCCCTCTAACAACTGTACTGTATTGTACAAGGAATATAATGTAATACAGTCATGAAGGTATATCAACGAGCATGTGTATGTTTCATGTTCAAGGGGCCTATGATTTTGAAAACAGCCCAAAGTTAATCATTATGTGCCACTGACAAAATGTATTTTCTTTGAATGTGGGTTTTAATGCTGTTTGAATGCATGTGAGTTTCAAGGGCAGAGAAGTTTTAATGCTAAGTCTATTTTCATTGTGAGACTGCATTGCTTTGTTTAACAGATATATATTAGGGTTTGTGCTGTAAAATGCAAAATAAAACTTTCAAATGAAATCTAAATCATCACAGAAGTAAAGCAGTATGCACATTACAGTGTTTATGGTAAATGGGGCAAAATAACTAAGGAAAGGGACATTGGAATGGCTGCAGGGGCAAGGCTCCATTCGACCATGATTTTGTGAGGGGGGAAGGGTAGCAAACTCAGACAGCCCTGGTTGAACTATACCTCTCAGTTGTCCATATTTTTGCAGAATGAATAGATATTTGCTTCTTAATTTTGGTTTGTTCCTCATACAATTTGTGGTTTTCTAGCAAATCATTTAGGAAAGAAGTCACTAAATGACAGACATTGAGTTTCAGATGTCATAACCTTCAGAAAAGTAGTGTTTCTATGTTCCCCCAATATATTTGGCCTTGTCCAGATTTCCTGCATTAAGAGGTTGAGAGGTACGTGCAAATCGCTTTGTAGAATTAGGAATATCCAAACCTCTCAATTGTCCCCAATTTTGGCTCAAAATGTTGCTCTCCCCTAATAATGCCTCCTCAAAATGACAATTTTGGAAGAAAACGTGGAGGGTTTACAATTCTAAATAACTGTAATGATCAGAGTTATAGTTTGCTTTTATTTCAGAAATGCATGTAGATGCTCTTATTTTGTCAGATGCTGAAGTTAACAGTACTAATATTAAAAAATGTCCCTTCTTTGACAGGATCCCAGCTGTATTGTCTGGCAATTTTATATTTTTGCATCATATAAGGTGGGTTTATTCCCTTGTGGCTATTGCAGATTATGTAATATAGTCAGGGACCTAACAGGTAGTTACATTAATGGTAGAAAGTTTGTGGTATGTTGGGCAGACCAAAAGAATGGTCAGGGTTAAAATTCTAGAGCATTTGAGGGATATCAAAACTGCAATGCATGTCCACAGCTTTATTGGCCTGACTTTGTCCATAACATGCTTAAAAAGGAAAAAAAAGTCATCAGCATTCAGGACTGCCATATAGCTGAAATGCCTGATGTCCTTAAGGGTTCATTTGCACCTATCCCATTTTACCTCTAAACAAGAGGTTTTAAGGAATCACACAGTGGAAAATCTAGCTTGGCTGGGTTTTTCTTTTAGTTTTTACTGATTGTTTTTTCTGTGTGATCTTGTTACTCATTGTTTTAACTTTGTAACACAAGACTCATGGGCAATGTAAACAAAATGACTGTCAGATTTTAAATATTGTTCTTATATACATTGAAAGTGAATAGAATAACAAGTTTTGCATTAGCTTAGCATACTTTTTTTGAAGGATATGAAGTGTGAAACTAAGAATCTAACATTATTTAGTCATGTGATGTGACTAAAAATGTCAATGATTGGCTAAATTTTGAAAACCACAACTTTTACAAGGAATAGACTAAAAATGTAACACACAATCATGAAGGGACAGATGAGCAGTTGTGAGGTATGCATTGTATGACTGCAGTACAAATCTCAAGAAACCACAACTTTTATGAAGAAATAAACAAAACTATTAGGCAAATTCAGGGACAGTTGAGAGCTATGCCCTCACTGAGACATTTCATAAAGCTGTTCACTGATTTATGGGTGCCTGCCAATTTAGATTATATCTCTCAACCCGCAGAGATCAAAAACAAGTAGAAAGCCTCTTGAAAAATAGATATATCTGGCTAAAACATCTGGACACCTTAGTATGATAAAATGTATATATCACTACTTCCACTCTCAGTAGAATTGCTGGATACTGCTCAAACATCCAAATTTTAAAAAAATTACAGTTACAAAAATGGCACACAAATGTAAGCACATTACCATGTCTCCGTTGTGATATTATATTACTGCAGAAAACTCTTTCTTTTACATAATTTTAAAGATGTTTGCTCAGAAGTAATCACCAAAAGCTTTAAAACTAATATCAGTATTATACTTTAAGATATAATCATTCTAGGAATAAGCTGACTTGGCAGTAAAACAACATGGGCTAGCATAGCAGCCCCCATTAAGCCATGTAACTATAATACTAACCCACAGAGACTTAGTTCTTCATAGCTTGAATGTACGAATGGATGGGAAACAGAAAATATACCTCTGGGATCTCATATGTGTCCCTGCTGGAGAGGGAAAACAGGTGCTGACTTTGTGGAAACATGGATTAAATTCTTGGCTAGGCTTATAAGGGCCTCCGGGCCAATATCCTAGTACCATCCTATGAACCTATGTGATGAAAACTTTGTTGCACTCGTTTTTTTCTTTTCAGGCAGCTGTATTTCAGGTGACTGGTCAGTGAAGCAGTCTCTTTAGTTTCTTAACGGTAACTGCCTCAATCTACTGTTGTCTTCTTCATCCTCTTATGCAAATATATATGATCTAGCATCAATCCATTTAGAAAATTCATGGTCTAATCCTAGGAAAGCAAAACTGTTGTCAAAAACGTCCATCTGTTCAGCTCTCAAAAATGTTGTCACTCACTATATTAAAATGGCCTATCCTCTTCTCTGAGTAGCTCCTTCCTTATTCTCCTTTATACTTCATACCAGTATTTATCATTATCATTTTTGCAGCACATTGTGCTTTTGGCATTAGTCATAGTTAAACTGATATGCTTCAGGATAGTTCACTTACCTAGCTAATAAATAAATATGGTTATCACTATTGTTCTCAATAAGTGTTGTGGGATGTTTTATATCCACTTGATTTATCACACTCTCAGGCAGATGGGTCCTCAGTTTATCATCTTATCCAATGAACATCACATTCAGAAGTATAGCATCCCCCCATGCAGTGCTGTAGTGACTCTATTGAAAATTAGTCCAAGCAGCTGAGGCAGGAATAGAACCCACAACATGTTAATATTCCAACCACAAAGGATGAGCCACTGATACTGATATCTAGTCCACTGCAAATGAAATATAAACTAGGTCCAAACATAAGGACATATTTATAATATTGCTCTTATGAGCTTATAAAGTTGCTAGGATAAAAGGATTTGCATTAACATGAATACTTAGAAGGATATAAAGTCTGAAACTCAAAACATCTCCCATTACTTAGTGACTTCAGTCCTCAATGAATTACCAGAAAACTATAAATCTTGTAAGGAACAGACTAAAAATATAAGGCAAAAATCTGTGCAGCCTGCAAAACTCTGGGCGCTTCAGAGCTAGGTCTACCATAGTCATGACCTTCCCTATACCTCATTTACACCACCTTTTCTCACTTTCAAAAGTTAACTCTTCCAAGGCCTTGACTGCAGCCAAATGACTTGGGTTCAGTTAGTGGCTTGGCTGCTAGAAGGACAGAGGAAAGGAACGGAGGCAGTCAGTAGAAGATACTGACTCTCCCATTGTGGAAGAAGCAGTCACTAGGGTTTGTTTCATCTCTGGATCCGACAGGGGGAGTTGGGGTACTCCAGGTAGGTGGTATTAGGTAAAGTGACTGGCACCTCAAGCTAGAAATGAACATCTCATGTTGTCAGAGGCTGGCCTTAGGTGCTTTCATAAAAAGCAGTAACATAAAAGAGAAGCTACTAGCTGTCATGGAGACATTATATAGGGGAGCCCTCACTCAAATGATGGCACTATGAGTCCCAACTATTACACTTGAAGGGAATACATGGACTGATGGGATCACATCACAAACAGGGCAGGAATGGGCTGCAGTACTCTCATGTTGCTCAGGAAAGCATGATCAACTCCAACAACTCTAGAAATGGAATGAATGAATAAATAAACAAAGGGAATGCTGATCAACTCCAACAACTCTAGAAATGGAATGAATGAATAAATAAATAAAGGGAATGCTGATCAACTCCAACAACTCTAGAAATGGAATGAATGAATAAATAAATAAAGGGAATGCTGATCAACTCCAACAACTCTAGAAATGGAATGAATGAATAAATAAATAAAGGGAATGCTGATCAACTCCAACAACTCTAGAAATGGAATGAATGAATAAATAAATAAAGGGAATGCGGATCAACTCCAACAACTCTAGAAATGGAATGAATGAATAAATAAATAAAGGGAATGCTGATCAACTCCAACAACTCTATAAACTGAATGAATAAATAAATAAAGGGAAAACTGATCTTCTCCAACAACTCCAGAAATGGAATGAATACATAAATAAAGGGAATGCTGGTCACCTACAACAACTCTATAAACTGAATGAATAAATAAAAGGGAATGCTGAGGGGTCTTGATAGTCAGGACTGAGTGGATTAAAACAAAAAGGTCTATTCTTCTTCTCTCAGAGTTCCCATCCACAGTCACTACTTCCCTTTTCTATTCCATGGGGTGGTTGTTAACCTTATCTGACTTAAAGTTTTTTTTTTACTTTCTTGTTTTGGCTTCTCTTTCCATTTGTTGTTGCTCACCATCTGGACTAAGATTTGGATCATCTCTTGTGGTTTTGCCCACTAGGGCACTTGAATGAAAACTTTGCTTCTGTCCTTCTGTGATGTTTCCAGTATAATACATGAAAGTTCTCTTCTGTTCATGACAGGAAGTTCCTCTGACATAGACACATTTATCAGAAAAATAGCTTTCTTATAATCTATTAAATGTGTCCTCTACTAGCTTCCATCTTGCTTCTTCTTACCGTATTATATACCTCCATAAGTGCTATTAATTTATTTTTTGACAGTACCTTCCTCATTGCTTGATCACTTACCATTACAGACACTCGAATATTGCCATACTTGCTTATACTGATGACTACGACATCTATGGTCAGATAAATGAGCACTAGTATATGATGGCTTAATATTCACAGAATATTAATCCTGGAAACACCTGACTATGTTCTTAACAGCTTGTTTTATTTTTATTTTGTTTTTCTTTTTAGGTTTCAGGTGTGTTACAGCAGTGTCAGTATTGAAGTAACCCTGATTATTTTCTGGCCCAAGTTTGCAGTTTCTACTGCTTAATTCTACCCAAATGTAAAGAGCTTGCTATAATAAACCCTAACTTAGTATCACAGTTCACTGCCTAACATACAAATTGTACATGTGTTCCACAACATAAGCGAGTAATTGTTTGATTCGTTCTTCAAATCCCTAAGTGCCCATTTGCAAATAGTTCATATGGCATGATTGACAATGGCAGTAAATGCAGTTATGTTAGATGAATGGAATAACAATTAATTAGCTACACTATCTAAGAAAAAATCATCAGATGACCACCATCACAAATACTTTTGCTACCTGTGATCCACAGTCTTATGTGCAGGCTGCATTATGACATTCTGCCTGTCTTACCGTAAGACCCAATGAATGACTGACTAACAGGAGCCAAATCTGGATCCTGTGTGTGCATACTCTGTGATAACACTGACTGCTGCAGACCTATGAACAGTGTTTAAGTATTTAGCTTGACAGGCAACATGCAGACTGGAATTAAGAGCTGAGGACATCAGAGCCATAGCATCGTAGTCAAATTTCTTGGTCTTTAGCCTTAATTTCTGTGATGAACCCCCACAATACAGAATAACTGTTTGTAAACATTTTTCCATGCATAATAACTTTTAACCACCTTTATGTTTTGCATATCCATTCAGTCTACTGTTCAATGCCACATAAAAGTGCAACATGCCAACACCACACAGCCATTTTAAGTAGATTGTGATCATTCCACTGTGTTTAAGTTGGCAGGCAAGAAGTGCCTGAAACTACAGTCTCAGATAAAATAGTTAATCCTTTAATCACTCAAATTCAAATGGCTATGATTCATAATTTATGCAGTTATGCTCATGTCTTCGAATAGAATTACAATGCAAATTAACATTTTTGTCTCCTTTTGTAAATTAAGTGACACTGAATAGACAGAATTTTACAAATGCTCCAGCTTATCTACCCTTCAAAAGCAATCTGATACCGCAAATTAAATTATTAATACAGCACTGCCTAAGTTCTTAGTAGTTTCACTTTCACCTACAACTACGATGTGCCAGCATGCAGATTACACTTATTCTGTTATGCTACTGTTATGCTAAGGCAGCAAAGAAAGACCTAACTGTGCAGATGAGTGGGTGAAGGAATAACAATGAGTCAATATGCTGTTCTGCACTGCTTTCTTTACTAATGTACTGAGACATCATTTTACATACAGGCAGAAGGCATTCTAGTTGTGCATTAATGCAAAAATGTTCATTCCTTGGAGCTCTGCATCAGCCCTTTCTGTTCCACAAAGTCAATTTCTTATCACAGTGATAATCAACTTATTTTGGATACAAGTACCACTGTCTGGGTGGTCTCTTTAAAAATTAAAGCAGCAACCCAGTATTGTGATGTCACAATGTTTCTACTGTACCACTATGCAGACTTTTATACTACCATACCTCTCTATCATTTTGACAGCTGATCAAAGTTTATAAATACATAGCTAGATTGTTTATATAGATATATATATATATATATATATATATATATATATATATATATATATATATATATATATATATATATATATACACACATATATATACACATATATAGACACACACACACACACATACACACACACACACACACACACACACACACACACACACACACACACACACACACATATCTTGTGTTTTATTTCTAAGACTGATACATGGTCAAATCTTAATGTATCATCTCATTCTCTGTGGGCCCCTTCTCATGCTGAATTAAGTTACCATACTGTGAGAAAAACCTTAGCCACTTCAGTGAAATAGAGGGATAAGGCCCTAACTATGGCCCAGCAAACCTGGGTTCAATTAGCAGCTCAGACAATGGACAGAGTGTCAGTGAGAGATGGACATGGTCCAAAGGGAAGAGTTGCACTCAGATGTAACTGGTGAGCATGGGAGTAGAGAAAGAGAAAATTGGGTAGGGCATTCAAAATGAAAAAAAGACTGGATGGAAGCACAGAGGTCTGATCCACGACTGGCCTCAGCAACACCACAGTATGTCTGGGGGGATTAAGGGGCTCATAGATCTGGCATGGCTGTGGGACACTGGGGGGCAAGCTGGTATAAAGGCATTGGCAGTAACATAGTTGTAGATATTTTAAAGTGTTGACCTTTCATTTAGGAATAGATCATTTTGAATTTTAGGTAGGTAAAGTCTACTACTGACAGAGCAAATTACCTTATAGTTAAGTTTCAAAGAAACATTTAAAAGAGCATAATAAGACCTGAAATAGTTTTAAGCCAGTAGGAGAAATACATACTTTTCCTTGCCTTATAGGTGTTTTTGCCCATATCCCTGTACCTTTTCTCTCATTTAATCTTTCCTTCTTTCTTTTCATTGCTTTTTTGCAGAATGTATAACTAGGCAGTATCTATGGGCCACACTGCTATATTTTATCGATTTTTATTAACGCCTACATGTCTGGTACTCAAATATTGAATTTAGTTGGTTTCTAATGCAGTTGCCTCATGTCTAGCCACAGTAATACTGAAATACTGTGGTGGTTCTACATCAGGTGAACTCCTTCCCACATTTCCAACTCACCAAAACACAGAGCGTGAATTTGAACCAGCCAGGCTAAAAATGCCACTCCATTTTCCATCTTCTGATTCAGCAATCCCCATTGCCCCCAAGCTTTTTACATAGGGACAGCACTGTAGCAGCCTAAGCATGGACTGTTTGTTGACAGTCTGCTTACCACTGATCTAATTCTTAATAGTCACACGTCATTTCATCTCTGCTGAGGTTATACTACTGTCTAGAACACAAATGGTAAGCAAAACCTTACGTACTTATGCATGAATGAATATATGTAGGTATTTGTTTAGATTAATTCAGACCTACTGTAGGTAAAAAGCCTGAGAAAGCTGACACTGGAAATTGGTTTAGTTACTTCTCAAAAATTATTCCACCTTCCAACTTTGTTTATTTGAAGCATCTTCAATGAAGAAGAAGGAAGTGAGTAAAAAACTAGAGAGCCAGCAGCTATGCATAGCTGTTTATGTTCTTGCTCTGTTGGCTGCTGTTTTGCATGTACACTACACATTTTTTTAAAGTCAGAAATAAAATGTATGAAAACTGTTCTCTTGTTATGGCTGATTTTCACTTTACCCCTACCATCTTAATGTAACACAGCAGCTACCTTGTTAAGCCAAATACACACATCCGTGTATTCATTACACATTAGTAACCAAACAATATACTAAACTGCATTAATATTACAAGGCGTATAAAGCAAAACGTGTGAGAATGTGATCAAAAAAGGTGCTGTAGCGATATGTCCTTACATTTCAGTTTCACTGCCATTTTCTGATTTCACACATTCTCTTAGTAACTGCTGTTATCAAAAATGTTAACAAATTCTTTTCACAGTATAAACAAGTTTTAGCTGTTCTGCAGTTTGAAATAAAATTGTATGGGAATTATTTCCTTCAGGCAAAAAAAGAGGCTGTATTTCCTCTTCACAGAAGGAAGATAGATAATGCTACAAGAATGTCATATGTGACAGAACAGTAAATCAGATACTATTCCAATGAACTGCCTCAGGAGTTTTATGTGTAGATTATGATGTGCGGTACATGTGCTTACAAACCTGAGTATGTGAAATGCAGATTTCACACATCTTTCATCCCTGAATACAGGTATACACTTGGTCTATCAGTCACGGGAGAATGGATGGCCAAGACACTATTTCACACTTGCTGAATTTTATTAAAGCTATAAACTAGGTAAATTTAAATTAGCCATAGTGGTAAAATGCAGGCACATGTAATATTCAGATTGTACTGGTTTAACCTAAGAAAAATCTATTAAAATTGCTTCAACTATCTTACAAACTAATGAACATACAGGAATGCCATATGTATACAGTATAGTATAATGAAGCATCTGGCATACAGAATTTTATTTTATTTTGTTAATAACAGAATAGAACACATTATTAGCTCATGCAAAATCAACTATGCTGCTTGATAAAGCAAAAGAATGAAATGTGCGCGTGTGCATGTTTGTGTGCGCACGTGTGTGTGTTTGTCTGTGTGTGTGTGTGTGTGTGTGTGTGTGTGTGTGTGTGTGTGTGTGTGTGTGTGTGTGTGTAAGTTGTCTCTCTCTGTATGCATACACTCTTGCATGTAGGTACATTTGGAGTTAGGGGCTTTCAATTTACATTTTTCTTTTTGAAGTAATGAAGGTAGAGTGTCAAAATGTGCGTCTTCTGCAGTGTTGAGTTTCTTTGGAGATGTTATATTATAAAGAGATTATGATTGAATAACACCAGTTCAATTTGTCACAATTCTTTGATGTGACAGTGCATTTGTGGTGACTAGAATGTCAGTACAATGCTGAGAAATTGCTAAACTTTATTGCTACCTCTTTAGAAATGTTTTCAGTCAAAATAGCTATAGTAGTCATAACAAATATTTGCATACAGTTGCATCAACCAAGGTGAAAAGGTGCAAAAGTGATTAATCCCTCTGTTTATCATATCAGATGTAAGAAAATAAAGTTGTATGAAGTACTTAATCCATATCAGCAATGGGCATAGCAACAGCTGCAGAAAGTGCAAGAGAAATGCAACAAGACACTGCAGGGTAACCTAACTCAATTATGACATTCCTGTATAATTAAAAATAAATATTTGTAAAGCAGTTATAATCTTTAATGTCATTTCTACCGCATATGTGCTAAGACTTCATCAGTTCTGCTAAACATGTTGCTCTGTAAATCATGTCCTATAATCTATAGATGTGTACTACTATTTTTTTTTCTCATTGTACTTTTGAATTTTGCTAGGTTGAGGTAAAATGACAAGACTATAGCAAATGTCAGGAAATTAAACAATCTGTTCTCCTTTGTGTGCTTTCTCCATTGTTATAACCACTTCTCACACAATTGTTAGTAATATTTATTAGCAAAACAGCAGCCCTGACCAAAAATAAAAGACTAAGCTGAACAGAATCCTGCAATAAGCTTTAATTAGTAAGTGCTCAGCATTATATAGTAATTAAATATTTGGTTCGACCGTTCATCAGAAGGGCTACTAGTAATAGTTACTTGTCCTGGAGATTCTTGTCCCTTCAGTCATCATCACTCTTCACATTAGCGCTGCACCATAACATCTGGTATAGTTCAATAAATGCTTGTGAAATTTTGACATCATGAATTAACACTGGATATGCTACTTCATAACTATAGAGGCCTTTGAAGCACTCAGGGGATTCTCCTAAACTACATCTGACAAACCAAAAAAACAGACACTTTACACACCAACCCTTAGCTTAGAGCTGTATAAATCACTGAATCAAAACGGATACAAGGCCTAAACAACATGTCCTACATGGACCAACTCAAAGCCCTGTCACTATACTCGGTATCCTACAGACTGCTTCGACCTGTGTCTGACATAAAGAGCATCATCCAACCCATTACTGATGGATTTACTGTACATCAGCAAGTCACATGACATCAGAAATACTCAGTCTCAGGATTTAAACCTTTTCTGCAACATTAGCAGAACAATCTGGAGGTCCGGGTATATTTCACATAGGATATCATTGCTATGGAACGGACTCTCCATCCACATAAAACAAAGCTCATCCCTGTTCATTTCATCCCTGTACATTTCCAAGCACAACTTACATCTGTGAATAGGAAACAGAAAATTTATCCCAGGACTGCTCCTGTACTATTAATGGACAGATACTATTCCTAAATGCTTTATCCCATGCATGGGTCCCCTAAATTATCCATGGTATGATCTCATTAGAGGTAATATATAATTATCGATCAAGGGATGGATAAAGTCATTCTATAACCAAATGGGATAGTTTTTTTTTTTTTTGAGCACAACAAGCAACACTGGCTAGGCTTAAAATGGTCTGCAAGGGTAGCTAAGCTAGTACTTCCCTGTGAACTTATGCACCTATAAGTACTGCATCAGCATCAAACAGTGACATGGAGTTACTGCTATCAACCTTATGTTTGTAGACAAGCTGATCTGGATATGCCGCTCTGTAACATCTCATGGTTGTCAGGTTATCTCATGGTTGGTCATTCCCATCACTAAACATGATTTCTCAGCTACACAACAGACATTTGTCTGGAATTAGTACATTTTGCTAGAGTTATGAATAATGATACTTTGCAGGCAAGTGTGAGCTAAACTTAATGTCCTACACATGCTTTTCAGCAAGCAACTGGCCACAGAAAGTGTAATTTGAGGTTTAATCTATCTTATAAATATTCTAATAATACTTTACTGCAAAGGACTGGGTAAGCAATAGGAAATTAACTTTGTTAGATGGGATGATATCACTATACAACCAATGGATTTTATGGAGGTCATATACCACCATGAGATTTTACAGAACTCACACAGTACTCTATGTACTGGTATGAGGGTGCAACTTATAATACATTTTTAAACATCAACACTAGGGAAAATCATGATTTTCTCAAATAATCTGATCCACTGAGAATGTAAGTTATGGAGGATTAGGACTGAGTCTCCAACCACAACTGGATGGCCACATGACCAAGATATAAATGCCAAGAAATTCACCTTGAGAGTGGACTGAAGTAACTGTTGAGTAGTGAATCTTTTCATTCATGTTAAGAAGACATGACTAACAAAGAAATACTAAAGAGACCTTTGCATTTGCAACAGCTGGAGTGGCCACAGAGGTTCCTCACTAAAAAAACGCACTGTGTAAATAATATGTCCTGTGTGGACTGCCTGAAAACCCTGTTCCTTTACTCAGTCTCCTATAGACTACTGAGGGGTGAACTATGCCTAACATACAAGACACTCGCTGATCAATCCTTGACGGATCTGCTACATATTCAAAAAACAAACAGCACTAGAATTATCCAGTCTAAGGATATAAACCTCATCTGTGACATAAACAAAACATGTTGGAGGGACAGGTATGTGTCTCAGAGATAACCCCTTCTCTGGAACAGATGCCCCATTCAAGTGAAACACAGTTCTTCCCTAAGCCTATTCCAATACAATTTAGACCAATAGACGGGAAACCTCAAATTCATCCCTGGTTTGGCATCTGTTGCCCTTATAGACAGAGACAGTTTGTAGATGCCCTATGGCTCAGGCATATTCCAAAGCCATTCTAGCCAGTGGGCATTGATAATTGTAGAAATTGGGGCATGAATGGCTAAGCTGTTAGCCTAGCAGTTTCCTAGGATCATATGAGCCTACTATAATTCTTTTTGATATATGGAGCTTTAGCTGACCCATTGTTCTACTAGCTGCAGAAAAAACAATGTCTATTTTATTTTGTTAAATGGCTATTCAGCAAATAGCCATTCATCGAACACCTGTTTAGCCAAGCTGCTCTTCATCGAATGGTGAATCTTAACTAGGGCAAACCAGAGATTGGCCACCATCTGGAATTTGGCCTTTTCCCCACTGTAGTGTAATCACGGAGTTGGTATATTTAGTTAGTGGGGGTGTGGGGGGGGCACAGGTTTTAAATTTTATTTTTCTTTTGTGATCACTCAGTTGGTCAACCACTAGTTTGCACTACTTAAAATTTGCTGTTCGATAAAGACTGGCTTCATTACATAGGCATTTGACGAATGGCTATTTGATGAATAGCCATTCGATGAAGTGATATAGACCAGAAAACCTGTAGGAGTGTAATGTGCATTATAGCTTTAGAGGCCATAAACCAGTGCTGCTACATAGACAGACCAGAAGCAAATGCCTCTCTCTGATAAATAAGTGGGTTAAATGCTGTTAGATATTTCACAGTACCACAAGTGTGTGTGTGTGTGTGTGTGTGTGTGTGTGTGTGTGTGTGTGTGTGTGTGTGTGTGTGTGTGTGTGTGTCTGTGTGCGTGTGTGTGGTGAGAAAGAGGGAGCTGCTCTGTGGTTGTTGTCACTTGCCACTGTTAATGCTCTATCATAAAACTGGAGCTTAGCAGTGCAGTATGATACTTACCAGGCTCAGGTAAGCACCTTTCTTGCATCAGAGTAGTAGTATGTGTCTCTTTTCCTTATCCACAGCATAATCACAGATTTGCATGTACTACACAGTAATGAGGAAACACATGTAAATGGCTAATGTAGGACATACAAAGGAGTACAATAACTCAGAGAAATGATAACCTATGACAGATACACTGGGTGACTGCTAGGTTTAGGAACAGTGTAACACTGTATGCAAAGCTCAACTAATGGGTATAGCAACAGGCACCATTGTGAATAATTTGTGGGGTACTCAGAAACTAATAGTACTGTACAATGCTAAACAGCTTGGAGAGTGCAATCATATAGGGAGGGGCAACTCAGAGACATTTGTAAAGGGGCCATGCTAATGGCAAAAGAGCTGGGTATGCACCATATGCTAATAACCACATAATAATAATATTCAAATAAGTGTCAACTTGCCTGACAAAACCAAACATAGTGGTACATTTCAGAAATGTATAAAATGAGTGAAATGAGCTGCAGCAATCAGCATATTTGAATGTCATATGTTTTTGTGTACAGGGATATCATTTACACTAAAATCCTAAAAGCAGCATCTGCAGTAGCCATTCAGTACCTTCAGGAGTTGGTATGCATATAGTTGTGTACTGCTGCCCTCCATGACATAGAAAAATTGTCCCAGTGGCTGACATACAATCACCTCCTTGACTGAAATTGGCAACCTTATTGTGTGAAAATACCATAAAGCAGTTAGTAGACATGTGACACCTCACAAGGAATCATGAGAAATGGATGGACTACCTACCCCACTGAATATGAAGGTCAGGGCAACATTTACCATCCTTGCTTTGGGACTGTTTTGCATCCAGCAGGGATTATGCTAAAAGTTTCTCAGTCATCTGCCTTGTAAATCCTATCCCAGTTCCTCATGTGATGCTGCAACATGTAGAGGAACATGTTTTGTTTTTACTGACATCAGAGGAGCGAAACACCACTATATGGGCATTCTGTGACATAGCTCATTTATCTGAGGTCCAAGTAGCCATTGACTGTAACTGCATTTCTACCAAGTTCCAACATGCTTCATATGGTATCCAATATGTAATCTGAAAGTGCCTCCATTCTATCAGCTGTCAGGCAGTGTGTAATAAACAGGGTATGTTATGCAATGTGTCTGAGCACAAGCCAAACAGTTACCTTAATTTCCACATCTAGTACATGTATGTCCTATACTGCCATTTGGTGTATATACATTTCCACTGGGTCATTTAGTTGTTAAGTGCCATACTGCTTCCAAACACCCCACAATATAGGTAGCATATAAGTCACAACAGTGTCCACTAATAAGTGCTGCAGGTGATGCTGGATATAACTTGAAAACTTGGCTGTTGACCTATATCCACAGATCCCAAGTCATGGTGGAAACGGCATATAACACACAGAAGCAAAGATGGAGATGGGGAGAAGAGGGCAACCGTCCCAGGTGCAAAGTGTCAGGTGGCATGATTGTCATATCCTTTTTTTAATGCTCATCTATAAACACGACAGCAGGAACAGACAGGAGTGTCTTTAAGGCCTGATGGGCCTTCTCAGCAGAAAAGGATAGCCAGATTTTAGAAGTTACCTTCAGAAGCATAGTGTTGCTGGCTCAACAAGTTCCCCATGTCTGTATCATGAACCAGTGAAGATAAAAAAAATAAAAGGCAAACATTACTGTAATAAAAAATACTATAATAAAACAAAACATTGTAGAGATTGACTTAGTACAGTTACAGCCACTCCCCTTTCACCTCACCCCAGCTCTTCAACTGAAGAACAAAAAAAAAAACAAAAAAAAAAAGATGTTCCTTTTACTGGCACCCCCACTAGGGGTGGCCAGATGCACTACAGCCCTCCCCAAAACTCCACTTATTGAGGTTCCATTTCTCTTCCCTGCTTCCAACACTCCTTCTTCATCTTCTATTTGAAAAAAGTCATCTATTCTTTTAAATTGTAGAAAACTGCTTGCTACAATTGCTGCAGTATATACCTTGCCTGCATGGAGTGCTACAGCACTCAGGATTTAGTTAAGAAATGAGATTTTCTTATTTTTTTTGTTTTTTACTTTTAAATTGTAGAAAACGACTTGTTACAGTTTACACCAGAAACAGAGTGTTAGAGCTCTCAGATTTGACCACAAATGCAATACCGGCTTTAAAAAGCCAGTGTTGCATTAAAGAGAGATCTGAATCGGCTGATCACACCCACCCAAAACTTTGCACCTAGAGTAGTTGCCCCTGTCACGCCATCCTAGTTACACTAATGTGCACCTTTTTTGTTTTGTTTGGTTTTTGCTCTCATGTACAGTGTAAGGGCATTAGAGTCCTAGCTTAGGACAGAAGAAAAGACAAGGGAATGGACCTTTTTTTTCCCTCTGCCTTGCTACAGCTCTGATTATGTCTTCTTGTCACAGATCACAGACATAGGTGATGAGTTTATACTACTGAAGGCTCACTTTCACTGCTTGAATGCATCCGATGGCAGACCTGTAACAATATGTTTATGATTTGCATTATGCAACAAAACATGATTATATGAAAGCAATTACACAATGGTTACTGCCTGACATAACTGGGTAGCAGTAGAGCAGGAGTTTGGTGAGGTTTTGTTAAAAGATAAGTTGTGGCAGAACCCAGTGCAGGTCAGATCAGGACACAATATATCTTGCCACTACCAAAGAGGCAGTGTCTGTTTTACAGCTATGAACTGTGACAAAATAAAGATGGTATGAAACTGACATATGTAATAACACAGCCAGACTATGCACTACAAGAAATGACTGGCCAATCTGTACATCAGATATTACCATACCTCACACAGGACAGAGGAGTGGGCAGGACACACTTATCTTCATTTGTCCAGATGAGGTGGGGAATAGTGACTAGGAACAGCAATGATACCATAGGTGAAAGGGTCATTCAAGACAGCTGTGGGCTATTATCCTGTTATGACAATCACTGCATTGATTTTTCTGCACTAGTTCCTGCCACACCTTGTTTTAGAAAGTCATGTCTGCTTTATCCTCTTTTCAAGGATATGCATGCCATGTGTGCACAGGGTATGTAGGGGCACCTCTGTCTTCTGTGTTATAATATACAGTTTTAGCTGTTTCTGTTCCTTTTGTCCCATGACAAGACAGGAACTTGTGGGTAACCACTGTAGATCAGTGCCTGTGAATTGGTATGCATGGCTGTCCATGCCAGCACACAACTGACTCAGTATTCTTCGCAGTTCCCTTGTGATAGCAACAGACTTATGTGCTGCTGTGAAAAAATCAGTCCAACTCTCTACCACAGCAATTGGCATGATAGCCATGCTTCCTGCCCATCAGAACTGCACAGATATCACCATCTGTCTGGTGTATTAGAGGCCCAATTCCCTGTAGCATTTTACACAGTCTGTGTTCATATGGAATGGTGCTGTGATTCTTACACAGCAGAGCACTGATCAGACCAGATCATGTTTTCATACCCATTCAGGTTCTGCACTCCCCAGAAGCATCTCTTTAACCTGTTCCCTGAGCCTTGACAAGTTGGGCCACCTTCTCTAAGCTTGTGTCTCTCTTGCTTGCCCTGTGCATTGCCACCCCTCACACTCCATTGCACTGTTAATGTGTCATTTGCTTCCATGTATCCTTATGTTTTTCATGTAGTCCTGTGGTCCATTGCTAGTAACCATGCCAGGTATTAGTTTGCCTATATGATAGTACACTCTGATATCCACTTATACTTTCATTTTCTACATTGCCTGAAATAATGTGGTCCCCTGAAATATGATGACACTAAAAATGGACTCTTTTTGCAAAAATTATATGAATGAATTGAGTCTGTGCAATCCATTCTGAATCCAACCCATTAAACTAATGCGTTATCAGCTGTAGTACATGCTCTGAAGGCCTTGTCTTCATGTTCCCAGGTTAGGGAGCATGCATGGCATGTGCATGTGTACAGGCACTGCAAAGACTGGTTATGCTACAGTCTTTTTGCATTTTTCATCTGACCACATGCATTGTATTACTGTAAATCTCTACCCCACTTGGTGCGCGCCACATATTGTCCAGTAAGTGTGGCTGTGAGCACCAGGTTATCATTGATCTCCTGGGTTATACCTAGAGTAAGTACGTGTCATTTTCAAGAACAGACTTTGGCAGTGCTCCACTTGGAGCAGCAGGGACTGCAAAACCATGTTTTATCTGATACACAGGGACCATAGGGAGCACCTGCTGGTTTTGTATGAGACCCCAGCACCACCTTGCAAGAGTATTGAGGGGACAAGCATCACCTGCTTTTATAAGCCACACAGACACAAATATACTGACCTGAACAGCTGCCATTCAGAAACTTCAACACTAATGGAAAGAAATCTTTAGGAAAGGAGAGACACCATTTTAATCTAAGCTTTATGTTCTTGTTTTGTCAGTATACATGATGCCTAGTAGGTGTAGCTCCAGTTGTTTCCTGTTTACAGGGATATGCTGTTTCATTATGTGTTGATTTATTGTCCAATATGCCGATGATTCCACTTTAATTTGCAGTGCCACTAACCTAGCTGAGCTCCAATCTGTGACGCAAAATACCTTCATTACCACTGAAAACTGGATGCTCCTAAACCACCTGTCTCTTAACGCCAATAAAACCAAGATCCTTCTATTCTCCCCTTCCAAATCTTCCCCTCTAGATAAAAACTTCCTTCATATCACCAGCCTTAACAACTCACTAATAGAGATCATACACTCTGCCAAACTTCTCGGTGTCACTATAGACAATCAGCTAAAATTTAACTCCCATATTCAGCAAAATAGCAAAAAAATCACACATAAAACTTGTCCTACTTTACAGAAACAACCACTTCCTCTCTCCTTCCTCAAGGCTAACTCTTGCCTCTACCTATCTCCTTCCCTCTCTCATGTATGGCTCTCCCCTGTTCTCTAACTTATCTTCCACACTTACCTCCAAACTAGAGATATGCTACAACAAAATTGCTAGATTTGCCACCAGTGCCAAATCCTCATCTCACCATTGCAATTCCCTTCACTCCCTAAACTGACTTGAACTCCCCAACCTTCTTGACTTTCATCAATTAACCACAGTCCACAAATTATTATTCCAACCCTCAAACTGCCCCGCACTATCCAACATACTGCAACCATATCCCCCTCCTAGACCTCTTAGATCTTCTCACCAAAACCTGCTTACCATTCATAAACCTAAGCGCCCAGCAGGCCAGCTTCTCATATCCTGTACCCTAGCAAAAAAATGGAATGCACTGCCCTCCTTTCTACGGTCCTGCAATAACCTCAATAACTTTAAATCTCAACTTCATTCTTACTTCTTCCTAAACAGGAAATGTAGCTGCACTCTTCCATCCTTGCGTCTCAAATTCCCCTCTCCCTTCACTCCTGGCTAACCTCTCCCCTTCCTAACCCCACTCTCAATTACTTATTTGTTTCTCATGACTAATTATTACTTCCAACTATTTCACTGTATACTCATTTTCTCCTAAACTTAATTGTAATTGTATTGATTGTTTACTGCTTTGGAGATTGAACCATATTGTTTGCATTTGTATGTATTTTTTCACTATGTATGTTTTACTATGATCGAAAAACGTGTATCTAATAAACTTTCTGTGGAGCTTTTCTCCCCGGGCCTCCACTGAAAATGGGCTCCCCAGCCCAGTGGACCTCCCCGGTAATCAAACTGAATAAATAAATAAATAAATAAATGTTTTTCCAGTGCCGTAGGAAATATTATTATTATTATTATTGAGATATAATGGTGTTGGAGGGGCTGCAGTCCAGAGGTCAGTATCACAAGGTGCCACTGATACCCCTCTTTGTCAGCAGAACTCAAAATTCTGTTTACTAAGTAACACTGCCAATGTGTACATGGCATAGATTTTTAATTTTGCATACTAATTTAGGTTGCCTGTTACCCTTTAAAGGATAATGTCAGCAATGGTGAGGGAAAGAAAGAATGAATGGATAACTTATGCACATTGTAAATCATACCTAAAATGTTTATTTTTTTTAGTAAATGTATTGGTATTAACCAATACTGTTTGTAAATTATAATCAAGCCAATCAAAGGAATAAGTCGATCTTTACTGAACATCTTTTATGCAAACTCTAACCAAAATATGTACATTAATGAGCATATGCATATTTATTAAATTTTTGTGATACTCTTTTTCTAGTCTGAAATATGCGAATGAAGCGTACTATTCTGAATCTAGTCTGAAGTTTCCACTGAAAATTGTTTAAAACTTTGAGCCACTATATGCTTTTTATTTGCCAATGGCTGTTGCTTGAACCATGACATATCTTGTTTTGTTTCTCTTATGACAAAATAGTTAATAAGTGTCAAAGATTCCAGTGACAAATGGTAGAATTCATAAAGGTTACTGTGAGATATACATGATGTATACACCTCAAGGTAAACTCTTTGACTTCATATTTTGGAGAAGGATGGGTGCTTCTATGCAGTTATTTAAATGTTCATTGAATTGGACATAAAGGATTACAGATCTGGGGTCCATGGAGTGAAAGGGAAATCTGAATTTTTTCAGGTCATCACTCAGCTTTAATAAATTTTGTTTGGCATAATTTCTGAATAACAAGTTTTTGTATGATAATTTCTGTTCCTTCTCATGATAAATATGACTGAGTTATGGTCTGAACTGACTAGGAAAGCTGTTAAAACTGCAAGGGAATAGAGCTGTTCCATACTGCCAAGGCCTTCGACACCATCCCCCAGTCTGGAATCATAGATAAACTTACTAAGCTTGGCATAAATCCTTATGTCACTTGATGGGTTGCCAACTGGCTTACTGACAGAACCCAGACTGTAAAAGTAGCCGACTCCAAATCCAGCTCCAGACAAGTGACAAGTGGAGTATTTCAGGGTTCAGTCCTGGGAATGCTTTTGTTTGGCCTCTACTTCTCTGACGTACAGGTCAACACTAAGGGACTCTGGCTAACAGACTCTGGCTAACAAAGTTTGCAGATGACTGCAAACTGGGAGCCATTATTGAATCCCCAAATGATGTGGATATTCTACAAAAGGGTCTTACAGAAACATATGCTTGGTGCCAGAGCCATGGGCTCAATCTTAATGCCATGAAATGCATAATTATCCCCTTTGGGAAAAAAACATGTACCCATTAATTACCACATAGGTGGCAGTACACTAAACGCCGAAAGTGTGATGAGAGACTTAGGGACACAGGTGGACAGTGGTATCTGAAAAAATATTTTGAGCTCTCTCTGCTTACTGCTTGCTGCTTCTTGCTGTGGGATGGATCTGAAGTGTTCTTAAGACACGCAGTCTTGCTGGCTAGATTCTGCTAAAATTCAAAGTCTGGTTATATTTGCATTCACAGTCTGTTGCATACAGAAACTTGCAGAATATACACTGATGAGAGAATATACTTTGCAGCATCAACTTTAGAGAGCAGTAACAAATAACTTTTTATAATAAACCAAACGGAAACACGTTGCAGGCTTAAAGTACTGTTCCAACTTTACTTCTCATATAGTACAGATGATGTGAGAGATATAACATTTACCTTAGGACTTGTGTCCCTACCATACCTCTAACATAACTGGATTTATACAGCTCTTTATATACACTTTTTAGTCATGCATAAACATATTTTTGAGGAAACACATTGTTCTGTATTCTATTTTGGAGAATTGCTTATCCTGTAGAAACAATACTAAGCTTCCTTGTTTAACAATGTCTTGTAAGAGACCAGCTTTTCTGACAGTGTGAATATCCTGTAACAGTGTCCTGATGTCCATGTAGAAAAACATATTTTTGAGAAAGCACATTGTCAGAGATCAGCTTTTCTAACAGTGTGAACATCCTGTATTTTATTTGGATCTTTGTATAAAAACATCTGTTCTTGTGTCATATCCTGTTTTTCCATGCAGAAAAACATATTTTTGAGAAAACACATTGTCACAGTGTCATAAACATATCCTGGTGTTTTAGGAAACATATTGTGTCCATTTTTTATATGCAGAATAACATGTCAGTGTTCTTTAAAAGCAGATTTTGCATTTTTGTTCTTGCATACATCCTGTTTGAGTCTGTAAGGGAAAAATGTCCATTCTTTAAAAGCAGATTTTGTATTTTTGCTCTTGCATACATCCTGTTTGAGTCTGTAAGGGAAGAATGTCCATTCAGCAGATTCCTTTTCCAAGCCATGGTCATTTAGTATGACTGCTGATCACATATTACTAAACTTTGTTTCTGCATTTAAGCAAGCCTTTTCTTTCAGCATATTTATAACATAATTAATTTCAGATTTATATTCATAAAATCTAACAGTCTCACCTTCAATAACCACATCACCACAACTGTCAGGAAATCCTTCTATGTGGCACACCCCATCACTAAGTGCTTTTCATCCAGAAAAAAGGAGGTCATTGTCCCACTGTACTCATCCCTCATTAGACCCATTATAGAGTACAATGCCCCATTTGGTATGGACCTCTCAAGACATCTGCAACAGCTGGAAAGGCCACAGAAATACCTCACTAAAAGAATCACAGAGCTAAAGCAGATGGCCTATGCTGACCATCTAAAAAAACTCCAGCTATACTCTGTGGCATATCGTCTACTCAGAGGCTTAACATACAAGGCCATGTCAAACCCTGAGCTGTTGGACATGCTCCACTTAAAGAAATCCCAATCCCTCAGAGCCACACACTCCAGGGATCTAAATCTTGTTATCACAATGAACAAAACATGCTGGAGAGATACGTTCCTCTGCCAGTGACTCCCCATACTCTGGAATAGACTACCCATACATGTCAAGCAGAGCACCTCCTTGGCCCTCTTCAAAAGGAACCTTGACATTTGGATGGGAGATAGGAAATTCACATCAGTCACCCTGCTAGACAGGGGTCCAGGGAAGTAAATATTGTGGAAAGAAATATCCGGGGAATTGTTTGGCTAGGCTTGTATAGGCCCAGGGCCTGATAGCCTAGTACCAGCCTATGAACCTATGAACCTATGGTAAGAACTAAGTCCAAGATTTTGACATCCCAACTAGTGCTACCAACTAGCTGGTCCAGTGATTTTGTATTTATTTAGTCTGCGAATCTCTGAGTATACATGTTTGGGGATATATAAGTTTCTCAGATAATGGCAGGCTAGTTGATGTCTACTAAGAGAATGGCATTTGTCAGAATGCTTAGGCCATCCATATTACATAGGTACAAGTTAAGGGCAGTCAGTCACATAGGGGGTACTACAGTTGGCTACAATGTGATGTGGGATTTTTTAATGCTAATCTGCATATGTAGGAGTTCCATGTCATTATTATTCTGTGTAATGAGTCTGGTGGTATAGTTTTGTTTTACAAATATAGAGATACCACTGCTTTTAGTGCCTTCATGTAGAGCAGTGGGTCTGAATGCATGGTAGACAGTGAAATCTTGCACTGATGAGGTGTTCTCTATATTCTTGAACAAGGTCTCCATGATGGTACATTCTAGGGTAATGAGTGCCTTTAGGGAGTGTAACTTTCTGTTTAGGCACTTAGAGATGAGCAGGAATACGTTCACATTTTCTGAATTGTGTTCTGCTGTGTTTGAAACTTTAGTATACTGACTTTGCCTTAAAAAGGCATTTTGAGGTTGGATAAGTTTTTTCCAATGTAAAAAAGCTTTTTTTTGGGGGGAGGGGCAGGTGCAGGCCATCCCTGGCAAAGCAGTAAGAACTGTCTTGTCTTCCCAAGCAGATGTATATCGTAACCCCTTCAAATGACATGAAAGCAGGAGTTAATCCAGTTGCTAAAGTTAATCATTTTTTTGTTCATATTGTGGCATCATCCCAGATAAAAGTGAAAAGACTACTCAAGCCTAAGTTCATACCTGCTTCAGTCTCATATTTCTGATTCTGATTTTCGTTACTGAGGATCGCTTATTTGTGATGAATAAAGGTGTAACTATGGTCAGTTTAAGGGAGAGCCAGTTTAGACAGCAGCATGACTTCGGGATGCCAGTGGAATCTAGAATACTTGACTGACAGAAAAAAAAAAGTTCTACAAGAAAGGTATCTCAGCCAGAAGTCAAACCATAGAACAACAAAGTATGAGGTGGGTATGTTAAATCGTGCACTATTTTCCCCAAATATTTGCAACATAAACCAAATGTCTAATAAGAGAAATAGAACATTGCAATGGAAACACTGAGAGAATATGTAAAGCTGCAGTCTAAGTCCAGTGCAGTGTAACTGATATGAAAATACAATCCATGTGGGATAGTCTGACTGCTACAGTACTGACCTTTCTTTAAGCACCTTTTCTGTGTTAGGAACATGTGCTTAAATGATTCCTTTGTTCTGCAAGCAATGTTTCCCTACAGTGATGTTCCATGTTTGCCTTAGTCTTTTTTTCCTTTCTAGTTTTATCCTCAGAAAGTGCACTGCAGTACAAGGATCAGTATGGCATTTCTAAAGGGGCAATTTGGATTGAGAGAAAGAAAATGATTAAGAAAATCTGACTTGCGCTATTTCAGTATGCTCTGTATGCATTAAGAGAACACTGGCCACATTCACAATTCTTTCTGAATAAAAGGCCCAGTACAGCTAACACATTATCAATACTTCATTAAAACCAAATACAATTTTATCATAATCTTTATAACATGTGTGATATATTTCTTAAAGAATATGAATTCAGCACTTCAGTAATTCCATAATACCACACAGAAATCATTCATCTAGCAGATGGAATACAGCTGTTGTTGTCTCTTTGGATGGTCCTGAAATGAATTCAAAAATAAGCCCAGCCTAAGGAACATGCACTGGTTCAGTGCCAGCTACACCAGATCAACTGAAGAAGGTTGTATCCTACTATGGGAATAACGTGTCAATGACAGCAAGGTCTGCTAATCCATTTTCTTTAAATATAAACTAGAATTTGTCAAACAAGCCTAATGAACTGTTCAAAAGATGTAAAAAACACAAAGCGGACTGGAACACAATAAGAGACGGCTGAATAAAAAATATAATTTAATGAACTCCAAATATAGTTAGCACTTTCGGCGGGACAAATGTACCACCTTCTTCAGACAAAACAGCAGAATACCAAAAAAGCAAAATTTATAAAGTATACATACTATCGAACCAATGAGTATTAAGTGCATTATTCAATTACGTATTGCCATGGAGACCTTAAAAAAACTTGATAAACCACAGTTGAAACACCAGTCCTATTGTCAAATACTAAAAAAAGCTTGATACAAGCTCAGATCTTGTGGTTTTACATATTTTTCAAGTATTAATTGAATCGCAAAAAGGCATTAAATATATCAAAAAGAAACATGCTAGAGGCATGGTAAATACTGCAAGGATACATTAACATCAAAGTGCTTCGTTAATTTCAATAAGATACAATAAAATCACAATTTATAAAATATTTAATACATCGTATGTATACGAAAATAATTTTAGAAGTAACACTATGTTGCCTGATGCCTTGAGTAAATCGCTGATAGTGCACCAAAATGTCTTGATCTAAAGCAGCGTTTATTAGTTGTCACGCTTACTTATGCAGATAGGTGGATACTAATTTAAATAAAGTCTCAGTTATTCTAAAACTTATTGGGCAAAAGTACTTAGACTTAAGCAGCATGCCTGTATCTAGCTGCATTAAATCTTTACAATGAATGTACAAAATGACACTTTTTTCGGCAAGTCCGTCTAGAAATAGATGAACACATGTGGCAAATTCTCACTAGAGCCCATTTACTACCAGGTATCAACGAGTCCCTTTCTATAAAGTGTGTCCTCAAATGGTTAGCTTACAATAGATAAATTAAAATTTACTTTTACTTTTATAAGGTCAATTTAAATTTCAATCTCACTATTAACTATAAGCCTAACATATGCTAGTTTGTCATAGATTTTATTTTTTCAAAAATAATGTTTTGTACAATTTACTACTTTCCTTGTACATAACGAAAAAAGTGTTATTTTGTACATTCATGGTAAAGATTTAATGCAGCTAGATACAGGCATGCTGCTTAAGTCTAAGTACTTTTGCCCAATAAGTTTTAGAATAACTGAGACTTTATTTAAATTAGTATCCACCTATCTGCATAAGTAAGCGTGACAACTAATAAACGCTGCTTTACATCAAGACATTTTGGTGCACTGACATCGATTTACTCAAGGCATCAGGCAACATAGTGTTACTTCTAAAATTATTTTCGTATACATACGCTGTATTAAATATTTTATAAATTGTGATTTTATTGTATCTTATTGAAATTAACGAAGCACTTTGATGTTAATGTATCTTTGCAGTATTTACCATGCCTCTAGCATGTTTCATTTTGATATATTTAATGCCTTTTTGCGATTCAATTAGTACTTGAAAAATATGTAAAACCACAAGATCTGAGCTTGTATCAAGCTTTTTTTAGTATTTGACAATAGGACTGGTGTTTCAACTGTGGTTTATCAAGTTTTTTTAAGGTCTCCATGGCAATACGTAATTGAATAATGCACTTAATACTCATTGGTTCGATAGTATGTATACTTTATAAATTTAGCTTTTTTGGTATTCTGCTGTTTTGTCTGAAGAAGGTGGTACATTTGTCCCGCCGAAAGCGCTAACTATATTTGGAGTTCATTAAATTATATTTTTTATTCAGCCGTCTCTTATTGTGTTCCAGTCCGCTTTGTGTCTTTTTACAGAGTTTAACTGTTTCGCTTTCAACTGTTCAAAAGATCACTTTTCTGTCTGAACCACAATGCTGCCAGTATTATATTTCAGTTATCTTTGTTAGAAAGTTTTGAACTCCCCACTGAGAATTATAGAAGCACCTTGTTGTCTCTTTCCTATCCCTCTTTGTTGCTTAACATTTCAGGAGTACACTACAAGTATTGAACATTTTTATTACTTTCAGTTGTACTTATGCTCCATCTGATATAGTTATAAATTGCTACGTAAATGTACAGTGCAAGAATAGAGGATCAGCATTCCTGCTATCCTTTGTATTAAACCACATGATTATTTTATTTGTGTTGTGGAAATTTTATTCTCCTTGACCAGATTTTAATCTTTCTCTTTCTACATCTGCCTTCACTGATCTGCCACATTAACCAATGTTGTCACTATTTTTAAGGCTGGAAATGTCCCACAAATTTCTGACTGTAGCCATTTTATTTTTCTAAGAAGAAAATGTCCATGGTTTCCATGTAAGATAGGACAAAAAAATGTGGCTCCTATCTGAAGACTCAGAGATATTAAAAGTCACTCTGCTTAAGAGTAAGAGATTGACATTGATCACACTGCATCAAAATGGCTCTGATCTGCAAAAATATGGAGTACAGTGTGTTTTATAAGTAAAACACAAGTCTAATAACATAAGAATCTGATTTTGTCATGAGTACAGGAGGATGAAGGTAAACTGAGGTACTTAGATGCATCAGAGCTCACTTATGCCTGACTGCATCCATACAATGTAATGGATTCAGCTTAGAGGCATGAATTCTGTAATATAATTTAAATCCAAATTTGGACTATCTCTAACACAGTGGAATTCAATTTTTGAAAAAAAGGCTGCACAAGACTTAGCATTCATGGTTCTTATCTTGTGTAACTGTTTTACTTGCAGGTAGAAAGTGTATGTAAAACTATCAGAATAACACTATTGAATCTTAATCGTCTATATTCAGGTAATGAGGTAGAATTCTAAAACTTGGTTTCCAGCAGTTTGGGGAAAATTTATCACATATGGGGAGAGAGAGCTTAATAGCTGGTATTACTTCTCTCATCTATTCATCTTTATTGCTGCTATTGTACCATGCCTCTACAAGGAATATTGTTCTGTAATTGCTGAAACTGGTTTCTGCATAATATCTGTGCTCTGTGTCATTTTGTCTTTTACTTATTAATGGCATTTGTTTTGGAACCCATACAAAACATTAAAGCACAAATGAATGAAGATATTAATGTCCATGTTATCTCTAAACTTTCTCCTTTCTGCTTTTTAAATTCTTGAAATAGCTACTCCTGATTGTCAAAATGGTAACATTTACTGGTACTGTTAATCTGAATGGTAATGTTTACACTGAGATGTTCAAAATATTCTTAGACACATTGCTCTTATCATTTTCATGTTTGCTAATGCTTTTCCCTCATAGGTTCATAGGTGTTTACTAGGCTAAAACCACAAGGTCCTTTTTAAGCCTAGCCATGCATCCCAAATCTCTGACAAGTTGTGACACCCTTGTTATGTGGAAGCAGGGGCCTGGGAGGTGAAATATTTACAAGAAGAGGCCTGGTAGATGAACCATTTACAGGTTGCCTGTGTCCATTAGAGATGTATGTGTCAAGTCAGGCATGAATTTTCTGTTCTCCATCCAATTGTCCAAGTTACACTTGAATTGGGTCTGGGAGGAACTCTGCTTCACATGGATGGGGAGCCTGTTGCAGAGAAGGGGTAGTCTGTGGGATACATACCTGTCTCTCCAGTAGGTCATATTTATACCACGGGCAAGGCTTAAGTCTCAAAAACAGGTAATTTTGGTGCTGTTTGTTTTGTGGATATGCAGGAGGTGCATCAGAGTGGGGTCTGACAATGCTTTGTATGCCAGGCATAGATCTCCCCTCAACAGCCTGTAGGAGACAGAATACAGGGATAGGGACTTGAGGCTGTCTGCACAGGACATGTTACCTATTCCCTGTGTTCTTTTAGTGAAGAACCTCTATGGACATTTTGATTTATTGGATATGTCTGGTTAGGTATATACTGAAGGGGGCATTGTACTCAGTGATAGGTCTGATGAATGCCGAATACAGTCATTGTTTTACATAAAGAAAGAAGTCACAAATTTGCAATGCTCCAGTGAGGTTCTGTTCCTTAATACCCTCAAAATTTATTATATACAAATGTAAGATTTAGGCAATGATTAGAACATTAATTTTGCACAATATATGCAGGTAATTCTGGAATTTCATTTTTATGTCCCTGTCAAACACATTTGCAAATTATTCAAAGTGTAAAGTGTCACCTGCTGAATATGAAGCATCTGGTTATTTAATACTTGGTATTTGATTGCAGAGCTAGATGTACTCATTAAGCTGGTCTAAGCAAATGGCCCATAAACATTAATATTTTTTAGTTTATTTTTTTAGTAGGTAAGATTCTGGACATTAATTACATTACTGAAGGAGCCTGGACGGAGTATGGATAGATGTAATGTATATAACTTGAAGTAGGTTATATTTGGGTTGGTCCTCTTTGTCATGAATCTAAGTAGAACCTTATGGTTGGGTTTCCTTTATCGACTATCTTTGTTTTCTTGAAGAATTGCTAAGTCTATATTTCTTCAAGTTCCCTGATGGATAAAATAGAAGATTCCTCTTCCCCCATAACAATGCAGTCTTAGAGTAAGCATATATCAGCTGCAGGGATATATGGTGGACAAAGTTATACTATATACAGGGTGCAGTGGGCTTTTCTTTCCCTCCAAAATGCTTACTTTTGGTGTTGTGAGAGAGAATTGGTTAGCGGTAACAATTTGAGATAGTTGTATTAAGGCTGACTACTTAATTGATGACTTGATCTAGTCAATGGCTATATTAATTACGCTCTTTCTTGACAAAAGTCTGTCGTCAAAACAATAGATCAGATCTTAATTGTTTCATCTGACTAAATTAAGGTTAAAAGCTTTCATTCTGAGGCCTAGATTAAATTGAATTTTAGACGTAAGGCTTCCAGAGCTAGAGTTACATCAACTGTATTCCCTCAACGCATACAGTGTGTGTTCAACTAATAAGAAAGAAACTTTATAGTCATGGTCAGTGCATGTAAAGGGAATTCTAAGGAATACAGCTACCTTGTAGCCTAGAATGATGAGAGATAATGCTGTTAGGACAGATCACGTACCACAAGAACCTTAATAGATCTTTTAGAGATAGATGGAACTGGAGTTTGATTGGTATTCATGATTCCTGCTTGCACAAGTTAGAGAAGTTCTAAGAGAAGAATATCATTCATGCTTTTAATTTTTACTCCTATCTTATATTTAAAGACTTACGAGTCTGTAGAATGGAGATAATTTGCTTAATAGCAGTTTCAAGACTTACACTGATTTCACTATACAAAATTATTATTAATGAAACACATAGATTCTCATCATAACAATCACTCTTGCAGGAATTCAGATTCACGTTCAGCCACAGATAGATTACACTCCCATGGACTAATCATCTGAAGGATCTGAAATTTTCCAGCATACGAGATTACAGTTTTATACTGAGGCTATTAAGATTAAATATTGTTATAAAACAGACTACTCTCTTTGATCTTTTTTTACCTTAAGTATCCAGTCAGCCCTTTATTGATCCTGAGTTCATTCCTATTATTCCTGATATAATGGTCAGTATCCACTTAATGATTTTTGCAAAATTAAATACAATCTATTTATATTTTATTCAGTAGTTAATATAAGTTTTTATTCTTATTGGTTCAGAAGAGTACAAGTTAAAGTTTATTTAAATGACCTTGGGGGTGTTCAATATCTCCTAATCTTTTATCTTCCATCCACCATGCATTTTTTGTTTGTTTTTTTTTGTTTGTTTGTTTTTTTCTGTATTTTTTGTTATTGTTGTTTAGAGAAAACTTTAACACTGACAATTGTGGGCTCTCTACTTTGTTTAGCAAGTTTTTTGCCAGGAGAACTGGAAATTTACAATATTGTTTAGAGCATAGAAGACAAATTGTTCTTCTATTTTATTTTCATTTTCCTTGTAAGTAAGTTGTGAGAAAACAAAGCATTTACTTATGACAATTCTTGACATCTGAAAGGACTTATACTGTTAAGGTGTTTTGAGCTTTGAATGAGTATCACAGGGGGCAGTTATTAGTGGCTGAAAAACCAGTCATAGTGTATAGAGTGAGATTACTCTCTGTGTCCCTGCTACATCAGTGATTCAATGCCTCACATTGCAAGGCAAAAAACATTATATCTGTATTTCATTCAGTTTCACTACATAAGCACGATATTTCAGGAGAACAAGCAAATATGATGACTGTTAAAATGATAACTGATGCTGGAAACTGTCACACTACAGATCAGAATTAGTTTATGTATCATTCAGTTCCTAGGCATCTGGTGTGGCTTATGAGAGTGACCTTCTTCCATTTTTTTTTACTCTGGAAATGCGCTGGATATCTGATGTTCTCTCACTGAGTAAAAGTCTGGCTGTCAGGGTAGAGACATCAGAGAATCAGATGTCAATTGATCAAACCTAAACTGGATGTTTACATTAAAAAGAGAGAGGGCAGTTACTCTTGCAACTGATTGCGTTCATCTGTGATTCAGGCTGTATTTTTTTTGGATATCCAAGCTGCCTCTTGTGCCTTCATTTGATTGTATGGAATTGGTTGAGGAATGTACTGCCATTTTCAACAATGTACTACTCTATCAATACCTCCCTGTAAGCCTACTGTTTCTGTTATATCTTACATTAAAAATCAGAAAAGCTCCCATCATGTTCTGATAAATAATGGAGATCATTAGTACATACTGAAACATTTCTTCTCCTGTTTTTCTTAGCTATTGGATGTGGCAATGCCGATGGGAATTACCTTTTAAAGAGCTCCGCTGGGGTATCACTTTCAGAAAGTTGCTGAATTTAGTGAAATATAATCTAAAGTGAGTCAAAAAAGAACTTTCCTCCCCTAAGAAACAGTTTGCCAAGTCGCCAAAAATCGGTGCACCAAATATACGTTTCCTTTATACCTTTCCTTTATTTTGGTACATACAAAATGATTAGTCCATGGAAACTGATTCAGAGACACCTGCTCAATTAAAATGAGAACAGCAAAGTGTTGAACTGTGGTTATAGTCATGGCTACATGAGTCAAGTTAGCTCAGTATAAAGATCCTTGTGTCACAGTGCCATGTTCTGTAATTATGCTCTGAGCTCTAAACACTGTCTGTCTTGAGCTTACATATTCTCCTTGCCTCCAGCTGCTGTCTCTAGCCATTTCAGTCCCCCCAAGAATACAGGCTTGTTGATTTGATAATCTGCCCATATATATATATTGCTCTCGCCCATGTGGTTTGGTTCAGGGCTGAAAAGTATTCATCAAGCAGCAAACTAGCGGACAGACAAACAAACAGATAAACAAACAAACAGAAAACCAAACAAGCACATACTGAGATGGGGTCTAGTAAAAGTCTGTCTCTTTATATTTTACTAAAAGACAAGTACAGCAATACTGATGACAGAAGTGACAAACATGAGACTGCAGCTGTACTGAATATTAGGGACATTCATTATGAGATCCACATCATCCAGTGTTATGGAGTGAGATTTTAAAATAAAAACACTGCAGAGTCCATTGTGTCTTTGAAGTTTCAATAAAGGGAAATATGTAACCTGGAACAATGGGGTGCAAAGGTGGGTATTCACAATACAGAGAGTGAATATGACACAGCAGATGCCTATTTTAGGACTGCTGTGTCAGGTACTGTCATTGGAAGGCATGCTCAGATGAGGATACAACCTTCTCCAAATGGTGCCATAGATCAGCCATGTGATGCTTCCTTGGATAAAGACCTTTCTCTCTACAATACAAAATTGAGTCAACAGAAATGAATCTCTTTGCCTCTCATTATACATAATGTTTAATCTGTTTTTCTCTTGGCTATCTCTCACTTGTGTAGTGGTGACCAATGCCTGCTCCATCTTTCAAATCCCTATAATACAAAATCTGTTCTGGGGGTACAAAGTGAAAAACAAATCTTTGTCCAACAGCTTATTTCAGGCAAAGGCAACTATAACTCCAACTTTAAAAGCTTCTTGATTTGCATCTGAATGGCCTGAGAGATAAAGCTCCGGAAGCTTCTAGTGGCACCATCAGGAGGTATCAGTTACTGGAAAGTGTATTTTTAATTACACAAAGGAGCAGTCTCCCTTCTGCAATCAGAAATTGTTGGGAACATTGAAGAAGATCCCAACAACCAGGTGGCCTCTTCAGCTGCGCAAGTGCATGCCATCGCACCAAAAGACTTTCACTCTGACTGGTTTGTGTTCATTTATTTTCTCTGTTTAGAAAGCCTCCATCCATCCAAGCTGTACAAGACTTCAGCTCTTGTTGCAATCAGGCAACAAATGTCAGATCTGTCCCTGAGTACTTGGAAGTGGAACTTACCCTTTCAGGAAGAGTAGGCTGTAAAGAAAGGATCTTTCCTGACTTCAGGGTTACCACATGGATTGTTGCATTTCATGTTGTGTACAAAACTTTGCAGGCAAGCAGTTTTTCCAAGATTTTCTCCAATGAGGAGCCCAAAATTCCAAATACTCAAGCAAGATACAGTCCAATGCTGTCTTCTTCCATGTTGTAGGGAGTGATTACAGAGCAGTCTTTCCTGCGTTATTAGCTATTTCTGTAGACAGGATCTCATAGAGATTAGCTACAACTTATGTCTCACATGCCTGAAAAAAAAAACATCCTTCCACAGAGTTGCCTTTCCTTTATTCCTGCTACTGGTGCCTGAACAGTACTAGGCAAGTGTTCATAGAGACCATAAGAGGCTTAATCGTGTACAACTTTAAGTAGACAAAGTTAAAAGTTCTTGCCAGCCTTTACAGGTGCTTAGCAGTGCTTAATAGTGCTCACCTGACAAATCAAACAAGAATGTGCATCATAAATTTGATGTAAATTATGTCTACCAATCCAATTCAATTATCAAAGCTAGCCTTAAAGAAAGACAAAGTAAGACTTTCTTTACTGGTAGTAGTAACTTAAGCCATATGCTGAGAACACATTAAGTTATGATTCTATCCCTCCTACCATATTCTTGTTGAATCCAGTGAGAAGGGAGTCTGTATGCCTAACTATATTTACCTGTGACTAAGATATTTCCTAGTGTGATTTAGTACACTTTAGACCTACTTTCCTAGTGACACTTGGGCAATGTGTGTGTGGAGTTGCATTATATGGCTATGGAGAAGGAGTACATGTTGTCTGGTATGCTGAAGGCTGATATCTTTTAGAGTGTGGTCTAGGAGGCTAGGACAATTTTTTCTATACACCTTCAGCATAATTTAAAGGTTTTGTGGTATGTTGTGACTGATAGAGTGTTGAAGATGTACAATGCTTACTGATAGTGGTCTGATGTGCAAAGCTTGTCTCCGTGTTTCTTAAATGTTCACATCTCTCACAGGCCATTCCCTCAATCTGTAAAAGCAGTGAATACAAAGTAAACATAAGGCTGCCATGTTGTGGAACACCTAATGCAATCAGACTGACAACTGATGGGGTGAAAGCAGATTGTTGAGCCATGTTGTCAGAGAATGGAGGACAAGAGCTGGTCATATTTATCAGTGGTTGGTGTGAGACTACTATAGACAATCCTGAAGATTCGTGGATTAAATATTTAAGCAATAACCAATGACATGGTGTGGTATATTGAAGATTTACTCATGGCTGGTATGGTTTAATCATGAGGGCAAAGCCCAAGTGATTAAATAAAGCTAATTGTGGGTAAATTTCAATATACCACAACCACGGAGTCAGTTATTGCTATTATACAATGACATTAATTAAAAAAAAATACTTAGTTTTCTTAAATAATGTCTTTGCATAATGGTGCATTACTGTTCTTCTGCTGGTGGTGGTATACTGCTTCCTTGTGTTGATCTACTGCTCATGCATATGGGACTTGCATTCC
>NC_056729.1:122438933-122448933 GCF_019279795.1 Protopterus annectens
AAGGCACCTCGCTAAACACACACAGGCACACCCACCCACACACAAAGCACACACACATACCCACCCTTGTATTCCTGCTGCCTCAGTCATGTCCCTAAAGACACACACACACACATGTCCACACATACACATACAAAAACTAAAACACTCCCTGTCTCCATGTGTCCATTAAACTTGACAGCACTGTTGGTATACCCACAGGAGTTACAGCAGTCACTTTTTTTCTCCTGGAGTAAAATTTTCCTTGCCTATGCTGTTATCTGAATTACTCAGCTAAGCAAATTTTGACCCATGGACATTTCTAGGGGAAAATCACATGACTAATTCAAATTAGCCCCTCCCCTCAGCTATTGCATTAGCATGTGGCCTGTGAGAGTGATCGTCCATCTGAGGCTCATGCAGGGGAAACCTCAGTAGCACAGAAGTCTATGAATGTTAAAGGCTTAGTTTGTTGCAGAAACATTCAGTGCTAAGGTTTGCACATCAACCAAACCTTTCTGAATCCCAGGGTATATTCAGACTTCAGAACAAGTAGCAACATACATACTGAGAAGTTATGGTTGCTTTTGTAAAAGTCTCTGACCACTCACATAATGTGGAAAAATATCATTTTTGGACTTGATTATTTAGGTACTTACCTATCTGGTCTTGTAAGTTTTAGTGTTAGTAGAGTTTGAACAATTGCACAGGTGTTCCTTATTGATTTGTTACTGTTAGGCGTGAATTTTTCAGTTATTTTTGTGTATCTGTCTTTTAACCTTTACTGGGGGTGGGTTTTAAAGATAATGCTGTGACTCACCACATGCACTTTGATTTAATGTTGTCAAATAAAAGGAACGCCATCATTACCTGTTATCTTAAATGCATCTCAGATATGGGTGTATTATAACATGGGATTTTAGCCAGGTATGCAATGCTATATGTAGTTTTCACTAAAATCAGTGCTGCCATTGCAGGTCTCAAAATGGTTACCAACATTATATCACTTATCAGGTATGTGTGTTGCCATTAAGAAAACATTTTGTTTGGCTTATTAACCCACAATATGTTTGCTTGATGCAATATTGTGATTGAAGAACATCATATGAACATGCTGTGGGTTGCACTGTAAGTGTGCAATTTTTCCTGTTTTTGCATTCCATTTTTTTTTTTGGCATCCACAACCAGATGTGTAAATGCTTGCTATCTCACCTCTTGTAATGGTTGCAAACTAAGGCAATGAAAGACAGACTAGCCATTGTAATGTGCACTGTTTATACATATGCAGTTTATCTTAGTGTCATATGAGAGAAGGATCAGTTACCAGGCTGCATGAGAATGCCTCAGTTATAAGCATTGTGCTATATTATCAATACAGCATAACAAAACAGCTTCAAACTAAAGGATTCTCATACAAGTGAAAACAGAGGACTCCCCTGCCCCCAGCTGATATTAATAGTTACTACAGCTTCTCATCGAGTTTTATTTACATTGCAAAGCATACTTCTCCACTCTCTCAAATTTTGCACACTGTCCTACATTTAGCCTCATATTTTCGGCTTGTCTTTGTCTTTCAAAACATTTTTGAATTTCTGGTAAATTATTGAGTATAAAAGTTAGTCAGTATTGCCAAACATTACATTTTTATACTTTTTTTCTTTTTCAGAAACACACACTGAAAGAAAATTCATTATTCTATAAACATTAAAGGTGACTTAGTTCAGAGATGTTGAGATTTAAGTAGTGAAATATCACTGCGTGTAAATTGTCTAATACATTTACCGAGTCTGACACCCAAAGGCAGTGCTACTATATGATATACTAAGACAACAACCAAACTGTCATTAGTTAAGGGAAATGCTGAGACTGCACCTGGAAATAGGTCTACACTGCAGCCAATTAGCATTACAGTCCTTCTGGGTCTGGTAAACAGCAACATGTAGAATATATGCTACACTGAGCTAATGACATCAATGTGCAAATGTGTACAAGGGCAATCTAAGGAGCTGAAACACAATCTAGCAGGAAGTACTGGAGTGAATGAAGGTCATGGCTGAAAAGGATCTGCCAGTCAGTCAACTTACCTGGTTATCAAATTGAAAAAAAAATACAAATAAAAAGAAAATAATCTTTTCTGGAAACAGACATAGTGTGATTTATTGGGTGGTGTTCCTAGTGGTGACTTTTGTGTATTCTTAGCATTAATCTGCAAAAAAGCAGTGCTACCTAGTCATACAAATAAGGTCAAAGGAGGTCATTGGTGGCTACTATGGAAACACTGAGGTGTTTTGATAACTATGCCTCCCAATGGCAAAAGCATAACATAAGTAAGAGATAAGCATTATGGAGAAAACTATTACAAGCGTAAGGTGTCTTAGACATTGTGATTCACAGACATAAATGTAAAAAGGCCTCATTTGCATACAAACCATGCAAAAGACCCAGATCTTATGCTGAATAGCACCATATCAACTGGGGATAATTGGATTTACCCATCAAATTAATTAGGAAATAGCAAACTTTTCTAATGAAAGGAAAATCATTATAGTAGCAGTGGAAATATGATCCCCAAGAAAATAATTTATTTTGTTGATTGTGCATACTTGGCTAAACTACTGAAGTGGCAAAGAAGTTCTATTGGCTTTACTGGGAGATACTTGTTCACTATGGTAAGGTTATTTAAACAATGTCAAGAAATGCTTTATTCAGATGATGGGCATATCACTGAAATAGTGGAAGCTATTGTTTGTAAATGGAAAATTCATTACAGCTGCAGTGGAAATGTGATTGCTGAGAAAATAATTTATTTTGGTGTCAGTGATTCTGCATACATGGTAAAACTACAAAAGAGGAAAGGATGTTTTTTTGAAAGTCTTTACTGGGAGATTATCCATCACAGGTGGCAACAATGTGCAGGGGTTAATGAAAGGACAGATTTGTTAACAAACTGCTTTCTTCACTTGTCTGGACTCTGCATGTGTATATAATTAAGAGGATGTGTCATATATTTTTTCATTATATTATGTCAAGTTCATGGATTGCAAAGCAGATATACATGGATCAACACATTCTAAAATGTATGCGCATATGGCATGGATATTTGAATATGAATCATGAGAGCACTTCACATATGCTGATTTATACAATTTCTCATTTACCTTTCATTATTTTTAACTTGTTTGCATTAATTTGCAGGCATTGCATGCAAACACAAATAGCGTCTTTGAACCACCACCTAGCTCTGCTCACTTGCAGACATTGCAGTCACCACACATGTAATGTGTTCATGCAATGACTATGAATACCAGACAATATGTCTGTTTGAAAGAGGCTACAGCAAGAACTATGTATGAAAGCAATTGATCACCAATATTTCCCAATAGTTGATCTCAAATCCTGATTGTGTATGTGTATGTGTGTGTGTATGTCTGTATCTGTGAGACAGAGAGAGACAGAGACAAAGATAGGGTCGGAGTCAGAGACAGCAAAGACAGATAATATAATGTTATTGTGTGAAAACAAGAAGGGGAAATACTCCCCAGGAAATGAATCTGCTATTACAGCTTTTGATTGTAGATGCTTTTTGAGGCATTCCACTTGCAAGAAGTGTGCGCCTTTAGAAATGACTTACTAAAGGGGAATTTTCAGTGCTTTTCTATGCAAACAGTGCAAAAATGATACTTTGATTTATTTGTGTATTTATTTGTTTACTAGATTCGCAACATTAATCAAATAATCATATGCAGTCATAACATGGGCACAACAGTACAATGACAGCATGTAACATGATAAAAAGTGAAATAAATGAAAATGCCCAGTTCTTAAAGTGTACTTTGCAAGTGACAATGTTTAAAAACAATAATGTTTAGCATAGCAAAGCAAGTGAATGTTTGCAATAGGTGAAAGCATAACATATCTGAAGGATTAAAAGAAAAGCAAAAAGTTATAACAGAAAGTAAACATTAGTGTAAGTAATAGTAACTAAATGGCACTGCTGAAATACATAAAGCAATACACTAAGCAGAGTGGCAATGGAAAGGGGTGAGAGAAAGAGATAGCAAGAGAGTGAGAGGATAGGTAATTTTGAAGTAGGAGCAATTGAAAACAGTAAGTGAAAGAGGCTAGTTGACTTAGGTGTGAAGGCTATCATCAATATAAACACATGCCTTTGATGGATTAAGAGTGTAGATACAGACAATTTCTAAAGTTACAATGAATGGGGGCACCTCATTTTTGTAAGGGATGATGATCTAGACAACAGGCTATAGAAAAACTATGTCTTCTAAGAAAAAAATAAGAATCCTCAGGTATTAAATAGTGGGATAGGAGGGATTAGATTTTACATTAGAAGAGCATGTAGAGTATTGAAGGGCAGAATATAAGATTTAATACTTAATAAACAAACTGCAAAACTGTAGCATGCCTCTTTCTATAACCATTACACAGCAGAATTATTCTTTGCTATCTGATAGCAAAATTAAGTGAATTATTTTTTTTCACATAATTTTTATTGATTTTTCATAAATACAAATGCAACAAAACTGAAACAATATAAACAAATCTTAACTATATACAATGTCTATAACAGAAGTAACTTTGTCAATACATTCACATTTTATCTAACTTTTTAGATAACTTTTTAGATAACTTTTTTTAAGTTTTAACCAAGCTAGTTTATATGTGTCATTCTTATAGTTCTTAAAATTATAGTACATACTATTTTGGCCAGTGATATAAATTACACAAAAGGTGTGGTTCTTACTTTTCCAGTTTGAAGTAATGTTTTTTTTTTGCTATTGCAAGGAGGGACCAGAGGAGGTGCACTTGTGTACTTGGAACATACATTGGAATCGGAGCATTAAATAATAACAATGAGTCAGCGAGTTCACATTTATCCGACCACAACACTTTAATAAAGCATCTGAATTCTGACCAAAAAGGAAATACAGTATTACATTTTATAAACATATGTACCCAGTCTGCATATATTGCTTCTTCACATCTCCAACATAATGATGTCTCATTACCTGATATTAATGCTATTTTTTGGGGTGTGAAAAAAAACTTCTGTGAATAAATTTCCAAAAGGGAGATGATGTAGTATTACTGACTGATTTAAGTATTACTGATTTTTCTTTTTCTGAAAAGGTAGATTTATTATTTTTTTCTGCATAGATCCATAGTGACTCATCTGGAGCTGGTAAATCCATTTGCAATGTCCTACATAACCTTGATACTGACAGTCCATCATTTGTGCATAGTGTATTGATTTCACAAAAAAGTGTTAAAATTTTGGGTCTAGGTGTGGATTTCACTATTCAATTTATTTTAAACTCAGTAACTATATGCTCTCTAAAAGTGTGTATCTTTCGCCAGTTGTTTTGATTTATGTTATATCTTGCTATGAGAGAGGTTGCTTCCTGTATATAATTGTGATCAAGAATCTGATACCAGAAAACTAGCCCATTTCCTTTCATTTCTTCTATTTTTTTCACGTTACATGAGTCCAAGCATTTATTTGTTAATGCTACAGGAAACATAATAAATACAAGATTTCTCATCTTATAGGTTCATAGGTTCATAAGTAGATACTAGGCTATCTGCCTAAGGGCATTTATAAGCCTAGCCAGAGTGTGTCGGTGTTCGCCTCCCCATTGATTAATTAACTGATCCTCTGTCAAGCAGAGCCAATGAAGTGATCCCAGGGGTGTATTTTATGTTACCCATCTACTCATCAAGGTTTATAATCTTTGAACATTAGCTGTTTGAAACTGTTTACTATGTAATTAACAAATGGACAGAATTTTTTTTTTTACTTGTATTAAAGCAAATGTTTTTTATGACAAGGTAAACTTTTTCTACTTCAGAAAACATATCATTGTTTATTGTTTCCTCACAACTGTCTAGTAATATTGCTTTATGTAGATTTTCCAGTCTGAAGTATATTTGCTATTTAGCCAATGACTTATAATATTAAAAAACACCCTCTTCCCAACATCTGTAATGCCATGAATTACTAACCCTTGTTTTTTTTGGAAACCATAAAACTGTTATTAATAGAGAGTTAAGTTGTATCATTAGTTTTTTTGGAAGGGGGTGCTAGGATGGCTTGAAAGATATACAGAATTTTTTGTAGTATGATCACTTTAAGTCATGATAGCCTTTCCGCCATGGTGAATAACATTTTATTACATTTGTTTAAGTAATCTTTGATGGTGTCTATTAACATTATAAAATTTGCTTGCCTAGTGCCTTTCCAGCTTGCTTTAATGGTTCTACCTAGATATTTAATCATAGAGTTAGACCAATTAACGTCCCTATGTCTGTCCAAAATGGGGTTTATTTATTTATTTTTTGTTTAAAAAAATAGTTTCAGTTTTATTTTTATTAAAACTTAGGCCTGATATCATTTCAAAGTTTTGAAGAGATTCTATAAGATGTTCAGTTGAAGTATCTATGTTCCCAATTGTCAATAAGATACCATCAGTGAAAAGCTGGATTTTGGAATTGTACTTTGCATTGACATAGAAGCTGCTTATTTTATCATTAGTTCTTATGTAATTAGCTAATGGCTCCACTGATAGAGCAAATAATAAGGGTGATAAAGGGCACCCTTGCTTGGTGCATTTCATTATTTTAGGTGGTCCTGACAGGAAAGCTCCAATTTTAATGTATGATAAAGAAGTAGTGTATAATTTATTCAGCAATTCTAAAACTCTGTGGAAAAGTTATACATTTCTAGAACGTTAAATAATTAGGGACAACTCAAAGAATCAAACACTTTGCCCAAGTCCAGGCTAATAATTGTTAATTTTCTCTCTCTTTTTTTTTTGTATGCATAGTACAGTTATGATAATAGTCTGATTAAATTGTTTTCGACTTTCCTGTGTGAAATAAACCCTGTTTGATCATCTTTTATTATTTTTAGTAAACATTGATTTAATCTATCTGCTAGAATAGATGTAAAAATCTTGTAGTTCACATTCAGAAGGGAAATAGGGCAGTAAGATGTTATAGAGTTAGGGTCCTTGTCATGTTTCAAAATGGGTGAAATCATAGCATATTTCCAGGAAGGGAAAATACCATCATTCTTTCTGAATGTATGCAAATAATCTTTACCAGTATATCAGGTCTCTGAGTGTTATGTGGATTTAAAAAAACAGTGTTGCGGTCGGACAACGGGCATGTACTGATCTTGACTTCCTGTATCTTAGATAATAAAATATAAGTAACAAATATCTTAGCAATAGTTGTTTGTGTGCCAAACCTATAAGAGTAATGTGTATATTTTAGGGATTCTGATTCACTTATGGTATAAATATCCCTCAAATTTGAAGTGGTAATAAAGTTATTTAATTTTTTTTGCTGCAGCTGACATTTTTAAGTTACCATTCTTAGTAGTGTCATTCTTAGAAAGAATGCAGTTGAAATCTCCTGCACATATAATATCTCCTTTAGCTTTAAATGAGATTAGTTCTAAGTACTTGCTTGTTGTTCCTGCTCCGATACCAGGTATCCAGTATGCATTAACTAAGGTGATGTATTTTCTATTTATTTCCAAAGTTACCATACTTAAAATACCATTTTTGTCCAAATATGAATAAAAAATTTTAGGTAATGGTAAGGATACTTTTCCACAAAATCATAGTGCCCCTCCTCATGGTCTGATAATGAGATACGACAAGTGTTGAATAACCATTAAAAAACAACCTATTCACATCTTTTTCTATTAGGTGGGTTTCCTGTATAAATGCATTATCCACTCTATTTGTTCTAAAGTATTTACATAAACTTCCCCTTTTTATGTTGTTATTAAGGCTATTGACAGTAAGCGAAACACATTTATATATAGACATATTTGAAAACACATTCTTGCATTGTGTATTCTATTATGGATAAAAATTTAACTTTACACATATCTACCATGTAATTTAAAATACCTGGTTCAAAGAACAAGTCATTAAAGCCACCTTCTACTATCCTACAATCAATAACCATTGTTAATCTAATGCTTCAGTCTGTAATTTCTGTAATGCACAATGCATTTTAGGATGTGACGACTCTCCTGACCCATGTAAGATTTCTAAATGGTTCTTTTAGGGTGTCATTATACTGTGAATTAACTACCTTTATCAATAACTATGAACATAAGATATAGTTTCAAACAGCTATGTCACAAACCATTCTATTTCAAGTGATAAGTACCTTGCGATTGCTAAATAACAAAACATCTGTTAATAAAATAATGAAGTAAACAAAAATATTTATGCTTGTCTTATAAGACTTTAGAGTAACTTACTGCCATCTTCACATCAAGTCCTTTACATTTTGCAATTGGTAGTAAAACTTTAGAACAGAATGTAAAAAGGAATGCAATCTCCTATCTTTAATCTTGCCAATATTTAACACACTTTCAGAAGAAAACAATGAGAATGATATGTTAACAAGGATTTTTTAAATGAACGTTTACTGAGAACATTATGAGAAACAAAAAAGAGCTTTCTCTACAGTTATGAATGTTGTCCTATCTTGTTATGTACTCATGTATTGAACACTATCTTTTTCTTCTGCTATAGCTTCTTACTATTTGTTATATATAAAAAAGGGGGGTATATATAATTCTATACCATGTGTGTGACTACATGGATCTTCCAGAAGATGCATACATGCAGAATCAGTAAAATATGTTATCATGCTTGCATGTAATTTTTTAGTTAATCAATTAGTTTGAGTAGAAAAATAAATACACATATTGTTAAAACTATAAATATTATTGTGTCCATTCTTTTCCCCATTATAACTTATTACATTGTAGATTTATATGCCATCAGTAAACATAATAGTTCATTTTTGTTTTAACAAGCAGAATCAGTTTACCCCAACATTACTAAGCATTAGAAGTATTTGAATTAACTTCATGCATTTATCCAGACAGTAAAATGTGATTATTATGTTAGAAGCACATCACTGAATAGCTTTGTAAATAAAATACACTTCTAGTACCTTTTTTGAGTAGATTCAATTAGGATTACATCTCTACAGTGTAGAAAAGCTGATATAATTAATATTAGAATCCAGCAGCCAAAATCTGATGTCCTTTTCATCGCAGAGCATCACACGATGATCACGAAAGTCCAAAGGTCGCATATTTCCTTCTTTCATGAAGTAAATCAACTAGGAAGCTGCTGTGAGTGAAAAAAATGGCTGTACTGTGCTTGAGATACTAAATAAGTAAAGCTTTTTGCATTCTAACAAGAAAATCATCTCGAGGACAGAGTTGGCAAGACTTACATCTTTTTATGGAGGGAAAAGGAAACTAAACATGCACAATCATTGAGATGAAGGTAAAAAAGAAACTGTTATACCATGAACTTGTGAAATATCAAAACTGACAATGCCTACTCTATTAATGAATACTGTAAATAAGACAGTATGCTTTAAAACACATATAATCAGTTATAAGTATAAAATATCAGTTTCTACACATTATTACTCCCATTATCATCATATTATAATACATAACAAGTCAGAGTAAACTTGGCAAATGTATTTACACTGCCCCCCCCCACATGTAGTTCCCCATGTACAACACTACCACGTTAGAAGCACTTATTATTACTTTCACCTTCTATCAGCAGTTTTACTAAAAGGATCTAGTGCCTCTAAGGTGTTAATAGCTTGGTATTATATATATTTTAATCTGCATAAGAGCACATATAAAATACACAAGCTGTTGACAATACCCTAGTTACAGTTGGACCATGCTATTTCCTTCCATCTTTTTAGGAACCCCATATATTCTGACTTTGTTCCTTCTTGATCTGGACTCCAAGTCTTTGACTTTCTCAAGTAAATGATTATTCTGTTTTAGAAGGAAATCAATTCGGGTGTCATTTTCCATTTGTCTCCCATCAATGTCATTTACAGTTCCCTCTATGGCTGCTATTTGTTCTGAATGTTTGGTTATAATTACCTTCTGGTCTTCTATTTGTTTCTTACTTTCCTTTTTCATGTTCTCCAT
>NC_056729.1:122453933-122461433 GCF_019279795.1 Protopterus annectens
TTCAAGTATTATTTTCTAAAAGATGCGGATTATGGAAAACAGAAGAATATTCTGCACCTAGAGAAAACTTCCTCAAATGTTTAGTTTCTGCATGAAAATATTTTTGAAGTTCAGCAACCGCTAACCTTACTACCATTATTAACCTTATTACCTTATTGGGCAATGAAGCCAACTCATTAGCACAGAAACACAGATAGCAAAAAATGACCCACATTTAGTTGTTGCAGTTGTTTAGTCTGACCTTTCTAGATCTCAAGAACTTTGGCACAGCTGGCCTTTCTGCCCAATACTCCTTCATCTCACAAATTAATTTTTATTATTTCAGTATCGATAACTATCCAGCTTAGCCTCTGCCATCCTTTAATCTTTTCCTATTGACCTTACCCATGTCAATGCCTTCTTTAGTGAATCTTATCTTTGCATTATGTGGCCAATGTATTTGAGTTTTAATTTTGCTATCAGACCTTCCAGTGAACAGTCTGGATTTATTTCCTTAAACAACTACCTTCTTGCAGTCCATGAAATTCTCAAAAGTTTTCCCCAACACCAGAGTTCAAAAGGATTGATTTTCTGGTGCACAATATTAAGAATTCTGCTTATAGAACTGCAAGGGCTTTCATGAAATTGGGAAAATTCAGTAATAAATAAGAAAGAAAGAAGGAAAGACATTTTGGGAAAGTAGCATGTTTTATGGTAAAATTCTATCCAAGGCAATAACTTCTACCACCTCTCCTTCTCATTTCAAAAAACTCTTGAAAACCCACTATCTAAATAACTGGCTATGCTCATGTCAATCCCCAGGATAATCCACAACAAAAAAATTGTTTCAGAACTTCAGCTATGTTTAGATAGTTTTCTCCTGAAAACTTGCCACCCTGCTGATATTTACCTTACTGAACAAAAAAAAAAAATACTGTATAAGTTATTAATCTCTACCACATTGTTTTTAATGATGCATGTAAAAGCTATTAATGCTTTCTCATTTATTGTAATGTATTGTATTATATTGTACTGTTTTGTATTTTTCTTGGAGCTTTTCTCCCCAGGTGTTCACTGAAAATGGACCTGCACCCAGTCAGACTTTCTCGGTAAACAAATGAAAAATAAAAAAAAATATATATAAAAAATTCCTCCAAGCAGTCATATGGGACTGCTCCCTCATATCTCTAAGCACTTAAATTATCACGATACTGAGAGAAAAGATGAACATTTAGTTCCTTATATATGTCATATATCTGCCTTTCATTTTTTCCTCAGATTTGAAGAAAAACATATTTTTATGTACAGTTTTGAAGTTCAATACAGTATCACCTTGCAAAACGATATCTACACTGAATGCAAAATACAGAGAGACATTAGTAACTCCACATTTTCAGAGAGAAAATACCTTTAAAGCCATTCTAATCATATTTCCTAACAAGTCAATAGAAGTGAGATGTTCCATCCAGTCAGGGTAACAAAGCCAATCAGAATGCAGAATTTAGAGTATTGCCAAAATATGTAGAACTATGTGTGTTATAATCAGTTGCATAAAATGCTGTGAGGACTCGACTTTTCTGAGCAGATTATCTGAGTAATGTACACTGCATGGCAACCTCCATAATAAACAGCTTCACACCAAAGAGAAAAAATTAAAAGATACATGCATTTAATGGGGATTTGGTATTATTATTCCCCCTATTATGTAGAAGTACATTGATATCTTGCTTCTTCAAAATGTCTGGGAATGCAATCAAAGTTAGACAAGTTACATATCCTTTCTTGAAGAGTACACATGGAATCGTTAATGTTCTTTGCTTTTCTTTGTATAGCTGAAGTTTAAAATGAATCTGTTATTTATTTATTAGCATGTGTTTACCAGAGAAGTCTGAATGGATAATTGTACCCATTTTTAGAGAAGTTTTACAAATATAAGAAGAGAAGATATATCTATATATCTACTTTCATCTCTCTCGCTCTCTTTATATATATATATATATATATATATATATATATATATATATATATATATATATATATACATACACATCCATCCATCTTCATCCCCCTTTCCTATTTTGCACATGGGGTCGCAGTGTCATTTCAGCAGTGACAATAATCTCAAGCCAAGGTTTACACCTCCAGGTGGCTAGCCCTGCCACAGAAGTTTATCCGTACCACACACACACACACACACACACACACACACACACACACACACACTGTCACCTACAGCCAATTTTAGAGTGTCCAATCCACCTACTGCATGTCTTTGGAATGTGGGAGGAAACTGGAGCTCCCAGAAGAAACCCATGTAACCACAAGGAGGACATGCAGACACTGCACAGAAGGCTCCTCAGCTGAGAATTGAACCAGAGAGCCTCTTGCTGTGAGGCAGCAACCCTAACCACTGCACCACCATGGCCATGGCACCATAAATATAAATATACATACGTATACACATATAGGTGAAAACTGACGTCATATTGAAATATACTGTACTAATGCACATATGATAAGTAGAATAACACACATATACCATCACTAAACAACATAAATATGATATCATGTGGCATTGAAATGTGTTGACATGCTATAATTGAGTGAATGTATTACTCATAAAGAAAATGCCAGAGTATATTATCCAAATAGTGGATATACAGTAGGAGAGGAAGAGAGGAGAGAGTGAGAAACAAGTATTTGTTAGAGGTGATTAGTAGAATAGATATGGGAGACAAGAGAAATAAAGATTAAATGGGGTCTATATTATATTATTGAACTTTTAATAGTTCAAATCATTAAAGATCGAAATTTAGTGATCGAACCATTAAAAGTCCGAATTGCTATAACAAGAGTTTTTAAAAGAAAAAAAGAAAAACAAAAGGGTGTAAGTAGGGCACCTCCCATGTGGAAGGCTGTGCCCCCACACACCCCGCTCTTTAAATATACCAACTCCAAGATTGCGCTACAGTATAGGAAACAGAAATCTTCCATTTCCTCACTGTGTTGCACTGAAGTGAGATCTCAGAGTTGATATATTTAAGTAGCGGGGTGGTAGGTGGGTTTGCCCTCCTGCTTACACCCTTTAGTTTTTCTTTTTTTTTTTGTTTTAAAAGCTATTTTTATAGCAATTTGGACTTTTAACAGTTTGATCACTAAAGTTCAATCTTTAGTGATTCGAACTATTAAAAGTTGATAATATAATATAGACCCAATTAAATGCAAAATTAAGAGTGATAGATATAAGAGTAAGATAAATAAAACAACAAAAAAGAGAGAGAGAGAGTATATATACGCATTAGAGGCATAGGAACTGAAATTATTAGCTAGGAAAGCGGTACGTGAAAAGCCTGGAGTTTGAGATGAACTCTTAGGGCTGAAATAAGTTAATGATATATATTTCCCAGATTGTATTCCAGAATTTTGCTACCCAATGTGAGTACAGACTTTGACCCCATTTTTTATAAGGCTGATAGACATGAAGTAGGATTTTGTCAGAAGATGAAAGGTGATGATTTTGGAGTGGTGGAGAACTATACTTGTAGCTGGGCAGAAAGTGGGATTAACTATAACTCTGTGTGTTAAGAGAAGCTGGATATAATTAGGCTGGTGGGATAATTGTAGCCAATTTGCAGTATTTAGTGCAGAACACTGATATTCTCTGTGTCTTGTATTAGCAACAAATCTAGCTACCTTGGTGTAACAATGTTCTAGTTCAGATTTTAGGATGGCCTGAAGTTGATCAGATAGAGGAACCATATAATAGAGAGAGGACTAGGTATGTATTTGCAAAAGTGACTGTGGTGGATACAGTAAGGAATTATTTGCTTCTACATCTGTAGTTTTTGTGATTTATTTTTATATTTCTCTGCATGAGGAAGTCACATTTGAGGTTGTCATCTATTGTAACCTCCAAGAGTTTTGCGTTGGATACCAGTTTTGCTTTGGACACTATTTACACTGGGGTAGTGTGAAGGGATATGATGTTAAACTTATGTTTCTCATGGAAAGTGACTTAGGGAAAACACAAGTAGTTTGGTTTTCTTTGAATTAAGAAGGACTTGCTGGTTACAAAGCCAATTTTAATAGAGTTAAATACATGCTGTGTGATCTTTTCTAACTCTTTTAAAATGTCTCAGAGGCAGATAAAGGAGGACTTGTCTGCTTACTGTACAATGGATGCGTATTTTATACTATAGAAGTATGAAGATTGTTTATAAAGATATACAGACGAGGACCAAGGATAGACTCTTGTGGGGCACAAGTATTAATGGATAGATAAGGGAAAAAGGGTAGAATTTGATTTAACTTCCTGGTAGTACTCTGACAAGTAATTAATAGAGCACAGAAGAGTAGATTGTGAGACAACCATTGTGGACATTTGTAATAGAAGGTTTTTATGAGACACAATATCTAAAGCTTTTGATAAATCAAGAAATAAGGAAGACAAAAGCTGTCCTGTTTTTCAATTGCTTCTACTTATAATACTTCTGGGTCTGCAGTGTAGAAGAGGCTACTCCCATCTTCCAGCTTATCTTCATTCTCCAATGTTGCAAATCTGTTAGAAGTTGTCACAGGAGTTGAGAACAATGACACTTTCCTCTCATATCTACCAGCTGTGGACAACACTGAAGAAGTCAAAGTCAAAGTAGTCAAAGTAAACTTTATTGTCATTCAGATTATACATCTTGTGCATCACTGACTGAAATTTCGTTATTCCTTCTCAAAGTGGAAACATTTTCATACATACACAATCTGTATTACAACATCTACTACAGACATGACACACATTTTTCTCTTGGACTGTTAACTAACAATACATAAAAATTGCACAGAAAGGTGGAACTTTTCATGGTAATCATTATTGCACATTTAGCATTACTGCAATCATTATTACATATTTAAGGTTGCTGTAATCTTTATTGCACATATAGAGCTGCTGTAATCAATACTGCATATTTAGGGATGCTGTAATCATTATTACACATTTAGGATTGCTGTAATCATTACTGCACATTTAGGGATGTTGTAATCATTATTACACATGTAGGATTGCTGTAATCATCATTGCACATTTAGGATTGCTGTAATCATTATTGCACATTTATGATTGCTGTAATCATTACTACACATTTAGGAGTGCTGTAATCATTATTGCACATTTAGGATTGCTGTAATCATTACTGCACTGTTGGCCCTACTTAGACATCATGACAGGTGTTTTTCTTGGATGGCAGGGAGTGTGGTTCCAATGATTTTCTCTTTTACCTTAATCATTTTCTGAAGGGCAATTTTGTCTGAGGTAGAACACTTACCATACCAGGTTGGTTAGTATACTCTCTATGGTACCTTTATAAAAGATAGTAAGGACTGGACAGGGGAGGTTTGCCTTTCACATCTTACACATGAAATTAAGGTGTTGCTGCACTTTATTTACTTTCTGTACAATGGCAGTACTATTAATGCTCCATGTTAGGTCATCTGTGATATGTACCCCCAAAAATTTTGTGCTTTCCACTCTTTCTACTATTTCATTGTGGATTGTTAGTGGTGAGTGTGTTTTATGTCTTCATCTGAAGTTGACAATGATCTTTTTGGTCTTGTTCATGTTTAGTGAGAGATTGTTATTGTCACACCAGACGATGAGTTGACTAATTTCCCCTCTATAGGCTGATTCATCATTGCTGCTGATGAGATCTACGACACTTGTGTCGTCTGCAAACTTGATGATGTGATCTGAGTTGAACTTGAAGAAGAATTTGATTGCAGTGAAGTTTTAAGTCCTTTCCCTGCATGTGATTAGCTATCTTCTGAGCTTCTTCATAATTGATTTCATCATGTCCCATCCATTAATTGCTTTGATTTTTCTGAAGTACAGTGCCTAAAAAGGGCTGCGATGTATCTGTTTTTGTTGGATCTTCCTTTCTGTCTATAAACAGTAATATAAAGATTTCCAGGAAGCCACAGCTGCACTTGAACCCCATATTTTTGCTCCCTTATGGCCTTCATCATCATTTTTTGTAACAAGTGTTTATATAGTCTGGTACCACTATAACTAAAGTGTCTAATAAACAACATGCTTGTTTTAGTCCTACATTTACATAACTTATCTTTTCTACCATTATCATAAACAAAACATAGGCAATCAAATTGTGGTACAGGATCCCTGAATTATTTCTTGTGTCCACCCTTTGCACACCCCCTAGTATCAGTAGGAAGATAAATTGCAAGACTCCTTTCAGCTCCATTCTTTGGAAAGTGTTTATACCAGCATCTTCTTTTCCCTTCTTAAACCAGTGAAGCAAAGATTATTATAATGGCTTCTGTTATCCTGGTCATTTAATTTCAAATTGATCTTGCTAACTTTTTCTTGTAGATCTGAAATTTGAGTTGAGTGCAAAGACAAAAGCATTCATTTGTGAGGCTAGTTTCATATGATATATAAAACACATCTCCATATGTTCCTGAAGTATTTCCACTTGCTTATTACTTGCCCCATGAAGCATTGCAGTGTCTTTAAGAACTCTTTCTACAATTTGTTGTAAAGTTTCTGATATCCCCTAAAATTTTATCAATGTTCCATTCTGTGTCTTGTTGGATGGTCACCAGATCTCTTTTTTTTATCACAGCGACACTTACACGAGAGAAAGTAAACTAAAAACTATATTAATAAGGTCAATAAAATGCAAATATATCTGCATAAAATGTGAAAATAGGCTTCTCTGTAAATACCAATCTTATGCTAAGTAGAAAAATTATGTTAATGATAATTAATTAAATAATATTTCTAAATGATGGAATGAAGGTAAGTTGTCATCTTGCATTCAGGTGCATAGTCCGACAGTAAATCCAGAATCTGTCTACACCTAACTTCTAGGTTACCATATGATATAGCAGTTTGTCATCTTATTATCTCTCCATTCCTATTAATACCTTAACCTCAAATCTCCTTAATCTTTAATATTACTTTATACATAAATTAACAAGTCCAGAAGCACAAGGACCTAGTAGTGGTCATGAAAAAATGCTACTTTCTTAATAAGAGACCTTAAAATAAAAATTTCCAAAAATCAAGGCAATGGCATTGAGGACATGCCAAGAGACCATTTCCACCTTATTGTCATGTAATCATCGTAGAAATTCAAAAGGTATGGAAATCTTAAGTAACAAACTCAACATCCATATGATCATTATACATTATATTTTTACTACTAAGAGCAGTGTATACTAAATTTACTCTGTTTACTACAGATGACAGATAAATATTATAGACTACCATGTACTGAATGCATTGCACTTGACAAAATCAATAATTTAATACTCATTTAAAGACACTGTACTATGTTGAAAAAAATCAGAATACAACATTTTATTAGCAATACAATTCATTTGGTACTACAGAATGTTATTGTAAAAGGCATAATTCACTCTGAAAGAATCTGAGCTGTAGTGATTCTATACATTATTTAAATTTTAGGTCCTGGCAGAGTTGCACTAACATGAATTCTGTATGTGTGTGGG
>NC_056729.1:122463933-122533719 GCF_019279795.1 Protopterus annectens
TTATCTATAAAAAAATAAAATAAAATACAAATACGAAAACTACTGACAGAAACTAAATAACAGATTACTTGCAATCAGTTCTATACAGATACACTAAATATTGAATATGATACACTGAAGACAACAAATCATATCTGTGCATCAAACATAACATATCTTAAACAGTACTGCATAATTTGTGAATAGAAATGCAATCAATACTGACTAAGCTCAACTCAGCTGGAGTTATGATATCAATGTACTGATGAAAATGACAGCCCTGATATGTCCAGATGTATGTACAACTTTTACAAATATTAAACCTTTCTATGTTCATTGTAAATATCCAGCATTCATCTTACTGTTTATTAAACATGTAAGTGACTTCTGTTGCAAATACTGTATACTCAATGATATATTATCTTTGTTTAACTGTCTTCTATTGTCTTTGTTCTTAGGAGCCTGGATCATATATGAGAAGGGTCAGTTCACTAGCTCATCCACCCAGTTACCAATAAATAAATAGTTACATTACTTACAATACCTCCCATCATCTATAGATGCCACCTATATTTAACATACAGATCTAAGACGTGGTGTACAACAAAGTGATCATTGCTGCTTGACTATTAATGTTGGCTCTACAGCATCCTTAATCAACTAGAGGGTAAGAGAGGAGAGATAAAAGGCAGTAAAGGAGTTGAAAAATGCAGCATGAGTAAGACAGTGGCAAGAAGATATTTTGTTAAGCAGCTGTTTCAGTAATTTTGATTCCTTAGGGTTATATAAAAAGAATTCCAACTTTTTGGCTTCAGTTTACAAGACATAGCCAAACAAGCAAAGCTGATTTTGTGAAGTAACAAACAAACACACAGTAAGTAAATAAATAATATATGCAGAGTGAGAGTTTACTTTGTGAATTAACAACCAATGAAAACATAAATAATATCAGAACACACAAAAATGACAGGACTTCAGAAAATCACAGAAAATATATTACCACTTTGATAGCTCACCTTAATAGACTTCAGGTAGATATAGATGTAGACATACATAAGTTTTCTCTGTATAAATTGATATAACAATTACAACAATTATAAGTGCATAAACAATGTGCACAAAAGCAATACTGGTCACTGAAGGCAAATAACAGGATTATGATCAAATTCTGAGTTCAGACGAAAAGGAAATGTTAGAACTTGCCTTCCCTCCCCTTGATGAAACATAGGTCTAGTCTAAAAATAGTGAGAATCAGACCCAGCACTTGTTCAGAATCCTTATGTGAAAAAAGAGCAGATAAGATTGTAAACAAGTACTGAGTCACATAATTCAAACATTTTCATTACAGCTTCAACCAATAAAATGCCCCAGGATTTTTTAAATCATAATGATAAGTTCTGTGGCTAAGATAGTGCATCCATTTAAAAAGTAAGCTAAACTCGTAGAAGAGCAATATGTAATATTGATGAAATCAGAGCCATCTCTCAAAGTGTTAAATTTAACACCCAGCAAAAAAACCTAGTGCCCTCCAAGATTCATTCTAGTCTTAAATGAAGACATTCCAAGATTAATTATACTGTTAAAAGAAGACTTTGCAGCATTCATTATACTGTTAAATGAAGAGTTTCCAAGATTCATTATACTGTTAAATTAAGACCTTCAAGATTAATTATACTGTTAAATGAAGAGTTTCCAAGATTCATTACAATGCAAAATGAAATGTTTCTAAGATTCAATATAGTGTTAAATGAAGAGTTTCAATGATTCATTAAACTGCTAAATGAAGAACTCCTAATATTCATTATACTGCCAAATGAAGAGTTTCTAAGAGTAATTATACTGTTAAACAAAGAGTTTCCAAGATTTATTATATTGCTAAAGACTTTCTAAGATCATTAACCTGTTAAATGAAGAGTTTCTAAGATTAATTATACTGTTAAGTGAATAGTTTCAACAATCCATTTTACTGCTAAATGAAGAGTTTCCAAGATTCTTTGCACTGTTAAATGAAGACTTTCCAAGATTCATTAGAATGTTAAACAAAGAGTTTCCAAGATTCAATACCCTGTCAAATAAAGACTAACCAAGATTCATTATACTGTTTAATAAAGACTTTCCAAGACTCATTATACTGTTAAACAAAGAGTTTACAAGATTCATTATAATGTTAATTGAAAACTTCACAAGAGTCATTACGTTAAATGAAGACTTTTAAAGATTCATTATATTGCTACATGAAGAGTTTCCAAAATTCATGATACTGTTAAATGAAGACTTTCCAAGATTCATTATACTTTTAAATGAAGACTTACCAAAATGTATTACACTGTTAAATCAAGATGTTTAAAGATTCATTATATTGTTAAATGAAGACTTTCCAAGATTCATTAAACTGTAAAATGAAGACTTTTAAAGATTCATTATACTGTTAAATGAAGACTCTCCAAAATTTATTATACTTTTAAATGAAGACATTACAATATTCATTATACTGATATATAAAGACTTCCCAAGATTCATTATACTGTTAAAAGAAAACTTCCCAGAATTCATTATACTGTTAAATGAAGACTTTTCAAGATTCATTATACTGTTAATTGAAGAGTTTCCAAGATTTTTGCACTGTTAAATGAAGACTTTCCAAAATTCATTATACTGTTAGATGAAGAGTTTACAAGATTCATATTACTGCTAAATGAAGAGTTTCCAACATTCATTATTCTATTAAATGAAGACTTCCCAAAAGTTATTACACTGTAAAAGAAAGACTTTTAAGGATTTGTTACACTGTTAAATGAACAGTTTCCAATATTCAATATACTGTTAAATAAAGTCTTCCCAAGATTCAGCATATTGTTAAACAAAGACATGACATAATTAATTATACTGTTAAATGAAGACATTCTAAGACTCATTAGACTGTTAAACAAAGAGTTTCCAAGATTCATTATCCTGTCAAATAAATACTAACCAAGATTCTTTATATTGTTTAATGAAGACTTTCCAAGACTCATTATACTGTTAAACAGAGTTTCCAAGATTCACTATACAGTTAATTGAAGACTTCACAAGATTCATTATACTGTTAAATGAAGACTTTTAAAGATTAATTATATTGCTACATGAATAGTTTCCAAGAGTTATTATACTGTTAAATGAGGAGTTTCCAAAATTCATTATACTGTTAAATGAAGAATTTCCAAGATTCATTATACTGCTAAATGAAGATTTTCCAAGATTCATTATACTGTGAAATAATGACTTCCCAAGATTCATTACACTGTTAAATGAAGACTTCCCAACATTCATTATACTGTTAAAAGAACACTTTTAAAGAGTTATTATACTGTTTAATGAAGAGTTTCCAAAATTCATTATATGTTAAATAAAGACTAATCAAGATTCATTATACTATTAAACAAAGACTTCCCAAGATTCATTATACTGTTAAATGAAGACTTCCCAAAATCCATTATACTGTTAAATGAAGACTTCCTAAGATTCATTATACTCTAAACTGAAGACTTTCCAAGATTCATTTAAACTATTAAATGAAGAGTTTCCAAGATTCATTATACTGCTAAATGAAGAAGAGTTTCCAAGATTCATTATACTGCTAAAGGAAGGGTTTCTAAGATTCATTATACTGTTAAACTAAGAGTTTCAAAGACTCATTATACTGCTAAATGAAGACTTCCTAAGATTCATTATACTGTTATATGAAGAGTTTCCAAGAATCATTATATTGTTACATAAAGACTTCTCAAGATTCAATATACTGTTAAATGAAGACTTCCCAAGATTCATTATGAAGTTAAATGAAGACTTCCTAACATTAATTAAACTGCTAAATGAAACTTCCTAAGATTAAATATACTGTTAAATGAAGACTTTCTAAAATTCATTACAATGTTAAATGAAGACTTTCCAAGATTCATTATACTGTTAAATGAAGACTTCCCAAGATTCATTATACTGTTAAACAAAGACTTCCTAATATTCATTAAACTGTTAAATAAAGACTTTCCAAGATTCTTTATACTGTTAAATGAAGAGCTTCTAAGAGTCATTATAGTGTTAAACTAAGAGTTTCAAATATTCACTATATTTCTAAATATAGACTTCCTAAGATTCATTATACTGTTAAAAGAAGAGTTTCCAAGTTTGGCATAATGGTTAAAATGTTCACCTTAAAGATACAAGGTGCAGGGTTTGAGTCTCACATGGGGTAATTGGCTAGGCTTAAAGTGGCCCACAAAGGTAATTAGCCTAGTAATAAACTATGAACCTATGTAGAACATGCAGGGATAAAGAGCATTAATTTACAGGGGTCCAGGGAAGTAAATATTGTGGGAAGAAATAGCCAGGGAATTGTTATGGCTAGGCTTGTATAGGCCCTAGGGCTGATAGCCTAGTACCAACCTATGAACCTATTATACTGTTAAAAATGACTTCCCAAGATTCATTTTACTGTAAAATGAAGATTTTCCTGATTCATTATACTGTTAAACAAAGAGTTTCCAAGATTCATTGTACTGTTATGTGAAGGGTTTCCAAGATTCATTATACTGTTAAATGAATACTTTCCAAGATTCATAATTCTGTTAATTGAAGACTTCCCAAGATTCATTATACTGCTAAACAAAGAGTTTCCAAGATTCATTATACTGTTAAAAAAGGCTTTTCAAGATTCATTATACTGTTAAACAAAGAGGCTCAAAGATTCATTATACTGTTAAATGAATAGTTTCCAAGATTCCTTGTTCTGTTAAATAAAGATTTTCCAAGATACATTATACTGCTCAATAAGGAGTTTCCATGATTACGTATATTGTTAAATGAAGACATCCTAAGATTCATTATGCTGTTAAATGAAGACTTTCCAAAACTCTTTATACTGTTAAATGAAGACTATACAAGAATCATTATACTGCTGAACTGTTAAACTAAAGTTTTCAAAGATTCATTATGCTGCTAAAAGACTTTCTAAAATTCATTATACTGTTAAACAAAGAGTTTCTAAGATTCATTATACTTTTAAATGAAGAGTTTCCAAGATTCAATATTCTGCTAAATGATGACTTCCTAATATTCATTTAATTGTTAAATGAAGAGTTTCAGAGCTTCATTATATTGTTAAATGAGTTACCAAGATTCATTGTACTATTAAATTAAGACTTTCCAAGATTCATTATGCTGCTAAATGAAGACTTCCCAAGATTTATTATACTGTTAAATGAAGATTTTCCAGCATTCACTATACTGTAAAATGATTCGTTTCTAAGATTCATTAATCTGTTAAATGAAGACTTCACAAAATTTGTTATACTTTTAAACAAAGACTTTGAAAGATTCATCATACTGTTAATACTTTCTTAGATTCATTATATTGTTAAAAGAAGTCTTCCTATGATTCATAATACTGTTAAATGAAGATGTCCCAAGATTCATTACACTGTTAAATGAAGACTTTTGAAGATTCATTATACTGTTAATTGAAGAGTTTCCCAGATTCATTACACTGTTAACGACATCCCAAGATTCAGTATACTGCTAAGTGAAACTTTAGAGGATTAATTATACTATTAAATGAAGACTTTCCAAGATTCATTATACTTTTAAATAAAGAGTTTCCAAGATTCATTTTGCTGTTAAATGAAGACTTCCCAAGATTCATTATACGGTTAAATAAAGACTTCCCATGATTGATTATATTGTTAAATGAAGTATTTCCAAGATTCATTATACTGTTAAACGAAGAGTGTCCAAGATTCACTATACTGTTAAATGTTGACTTCTCAATATTCATTATACAATTAAGTGAAGACTTTTAAAGATTCATTATAATGTTAAATGAAGACATTCCAAGATTCATTATACTTTTAAATGAAGAGTTTCCAAGATTCATTATACTGTTAAAAGAAGATTTTCCAACAATCATTATACTATTAATCAAAGACTTTCTAAGATTCATTATACTAATAAACAAACAGTTTCCAAGATTCATTATACTGCTAAATAAAAACTTCCCAAGATTCATTATACTGTTAAATGAAGACTTTCCAAGATTCATTATACTTTTAAATGAAGAGTTTACAAGATTCATTATACTGTTAAATGAAGACTTCCTAAGATGCATTATACTGTTAAAAGAAAACTTCCCAGAATTCACTATACTGTTAAATGAAGAGTTTCAAAGATTCATTATACTGTTAAAAGAAGAGTTTCCAAGAATCATTATACTGTTAGACGAAGACTTTCTAAGATTCATTACACTGTTCATTGAAGAGTTTCCAAGATTCATTGTACTGTTAAAAAAGACTTCCCAAGATTCATTGTAATGTTAAATGAAGAGTTTCTAAGATTCATGTATCTGTAAAATGAAGACTTCACAAAATGTATTATACTGTTAAACAAAGACTTTAAAGTTTCATTATATTGCTAAATTAAGTTGTTCCATGACTCTTTAATCCATGATTAATGAGGATGTCTCAAGATTCACTATACTGTTAAATGAAGAGTTTTGAAGATTCATTATACTGAAGAGTTTCCCAGATTCATTATCCTATTAAATAAAGACTTTGCAAGATTCAGCATATTGCTAAACGAAGACATCACAGCATTAATTATACTGTTAAATGGAAACTTTCCAAGATTCATTATACTTTTAAATGAAGAGTTCCAAGATTCATTTTACTGTTACATGAAGACTTCCCACCATTCATTATACTGTTAAAGACTTCCCATGACTTGTTATAGTGTTAAATGAAGACTTCCCAATATTCATTATACTGTTAAATGAAGACTATTAAAGATTCATTATACTGTTAAATGAAGAGTTTCCAAAATTCATTATACTGTTAAATGAAGACTTTCCAAGATTCATTATACTGTTAAAATGAAGACTTTCCAAGATTCATTATACTGTTAAACAAAAACTTTCCAAGATTCATTATACTGTTAAAAGACTTCCAAAGATTCATTATACTATTAAATAAAGACTGCCCAAGATTCAGTATAATGTCAAGTGAAGACTTCCCAAGATTCATTATACTGTTAAATGAAGACTTTCAAATAATCATTATACTGTTAAATAGTTTACAAGATTCATCATACTGCTAAATAAAGACTTCCCAAGATGCATTATACTGTTAAATGAAGACTTTCCAAGATTCATTATACATTTAAATGAAGAGCTTACAAGATTTATGATGCTGTTAAATAAAGACTTCCTAAGATGCATTATAGTATTAAAAGAAAACTTCCCAGAATTCATTATACTGTTAAATGAAGACTTTCCAAGATCGATTATACTGTTAAACGAAGAGTTTCTATGATTCATTATACTTCTAAAAGAAGAGTTTCAAAGATTAATTTTACTGTTAAATGAAGAGTTTACAAGATTCATTGCACTACTAAATGAAGACTTTCCAAAGTTCATTATACTGTTAAAAGAAGAGTTTCCAAGATTCCTTATACTGTTAAACGAAGATGTCCTAAGATTCATTTCACTGTTAATAAAGATTTTCCAATATTCATTGTACTGTTAAACAAAGACTTCCAAAGATTCATTATACTGTTAAATGAAGAGTACCTAAGATTCATTATGCTGTTAAATGAAGAGTTTCTAAGATTCATTAATCTGTTAAATGAAGACTTGCCAAAATTTATTATACTGTTAAACAAAGACTTTTGAAAATTCATTATATTGGTAAACAAATACTTTCCAAGATTCATTATATTGTTAAATGAAGTCTTTCCATGATTCATTATACTGTTAAATGAGGATGTCCCAAGATTTATTATACTGTTAATTGAAGAGTTTCCCAGATTTGTTATGCTGTTACATAAAGTCTTCCCAAGATTCAGTATACTGCTAAGTGAAGACTTTGTAGGATTAATAATACTGTTAAATGAAGACTTTCCAAGAATCATTATACTGTTAAATGAAGACTTCCCAAGATTCATTATACTGTTAAATACTTGTCATGATTCATTATACTGTTAAATGAAGACATTTAAAGATTCATTATACTGTTAAATGAAGAGTTTCCAAGATTCATTACACTGTTAAACTAAGAGTTTCCAAGATTCATTATACTTTTTAATGAAGAGTTTAGAAGATTCATTACACTTTTAAATGAAGACTTCCTAAGATGCATTATACTATTAAAAGAAAACTTCCCAGAATTCATTATACTATTAAATGAAGTGTTTCCAAGATTCTTTATACTGTTAAAAGAAGAGTTTCCAAGAATCATTATACTGTTAAACAAAGACTTTCTAAGATTCATTACACTGTTAATTGAAGAGTTTCCAAGATTCATTGTACTGTTAAATAAAGACTTCCCAAGATTCATTGTACTGTTAAATGAAGAGTTTCTAAGATTCATTTATCTGTAAAATGAAGACTTCACAAAATGTATTATACTGTTAAACAAAGACTTTAAAGATTCATTATATTGTTAAATGAAGTATTTCCATGACTTTTTGTACTGATTAATGAGGATGTCCCAAGATTCACTATACTGTTAAATGAAGACTTTTGAAGATTCATTATACTGAAGAGTTTCCTAGATTCATTATCCTATTAAATAAAGACTTTGCAAGATTCAGTATACTGCTAAACAAATACATCACAGCATTAATTATAGTGTTAAATGAAGACTTTCCAAGATTCATTATACTGTTAAATGAAGAGTTCCAAGATTCATTTTACTATTACATGAAGACTTCCCAACATTTATTAAACTGTTAAATAAAGACTTCCCATGACTCGTTATAGTGTTAAATGAAGACTTCCCAATATTCATTATACTGTTAAATTAAGACTTTTAAAGATTCATTGTACTGTTAAATGAAGAGTTTCCAAGATTCATTAAATGAAGACTTCCCAAGATTCATTATACTGTTAAAATAAAGACTTTCCAAGATTCGTTATATTGTTAAACAAAGACTTTCCAAGATTTGTTACACTGTTAAAAGCCTTCCAAAGATTTATTATACTATTAAATAAAGATTGCCAAAGGTTCAGTAGAATGTCAAGTGAAGACTTCACAAGATTCATTATACTGTTAAATGAAGACGTTTAAAGATTCATTATACTATTTAATGAAGACTTTCCAAGAAACATTATACTTTTAAATGAAAAGGCTACAAGATTCAGTATACTGTTATATAAAGACTGCCCAAGATTCTTTATATTGTTAAAAAAAAAACTTCCCAGAATTGATTATACTTTTAAATGAAGACTTTCAAATATTCATTATACTGTTAAACAAACAGTTTCAAAGATTCATTATACTGCTAAATAACGACTTCCCAAGATTCATTATACTGTTAAATGAAGACTTTCCAAGATTCATTATACATTTAAATGAAGAGCTTACAAGATTCATGATACTGTTAAATAAAGACTTGTTATGATGCATTATAGTATTAAAAGAAAACTTCCCAGAATTCATTATACTGTTAAATGAAGACTTTCCAAGATTCATTATACTGTTAAATGAAGAGTTTCTATGATTCATTATACTGCTAAAAGAAGAGTTTCAAAGATAAATTATACTGTTAAATGAAGAGTTTACAAGATTCATTGCACTATTAAATGAAGACTTTCCAAAGTTCATTATACTGTTAAAAGAAGAGTTTTCAAGAATCATTATACTGTTAAATGAAGAGTTTAGAAGATTTGTTATACTGCTAAATGAAGAGTTTCCAAGATTCATTATACTGTTAAATGGAGAGTTTTCAAGATTCATTATACTGTTAAATGAAGACTTCCCAAAATTCTTCTTAAAGTTAAATGGAGACTTCCTTACATTAATTATAATGTTAAATGAAGACTTCCAATATTCAATATACTGTTAAATGAAGACTTTCCAATATTCATTATACTGTTAAATGAAGACTTTCCAAGAATCATGATATTGTTATATAAAGATTTTCTAAGATACATTATACTTTTAAATGAGGACTTCCCAAAATTCATGATACTGTTTAATGAAGACTTTCCAACACTCATTATACTGTTAAACAAAAAGTTTCCAAGATTCACTATACTGTTAAATGAAGACTTATCAATATTCATTATACTGTTACATGAAGACTTCACAAGATTCCTTATACTGTTAAATGCAGAATTTCCAAGATTCATTTTACTATTAATTGAAGACTTCCCAATATTCATTATACTGTTAAAGACTTCCCAATATTCATTATACTGTTAGATGAAGACTTTCCAAGATTCATTATACTGTTAAATGAAGAGTTTTGAAGATTAATTGTACTGTTAAAGGAAGAATTTCCAAGCTTCATTATAGTGTTAAATAAAGATTTCACAAGATTCATTATACTGTTTAACAAAGACTTCCCAAGATTCATTATACTGTTAAATGAAGACTTCCTAAGATTCATTATATTTTTAAATGAAGACTTTCCAAGATTCATTATACTATTAAATGAAGAGTTTCCATGATTCATTAAACTGCTAAATGAAGAAGAGTTTCAAAGACTCATTATACTGATAAATGAAAACTTCCTAAGATCCATTATACTGTTAAATGAAAACTTTCCAACATTCATTAAAATGTTAAATAAACACTTCTCAAGATTCACTATACTGTTAAATGAATACTTCCAAAAATTCTTTAAAAGGTTAAATGAAGACTTCCTAACATTAAGTATACTCTTAAATGAAGACTTCCTAAGATTCATTATACTGTTAAATGAAGACTTTCTTAAATTCATTATACTGTAAATGAAGACTTTCCAAGATTCATTATATTGTTATATGAAGATTTCCTAAGATGCATTATACAGTTAAATGAAGACTTCCCAAGATTCATTATACTGTTAAACGAAGACTTCCCAAGATTCAATATACTGTTAAACAAAAACTTCCTAATATTCATTAAACTGTTAAATGAAGACTTTCCAAGATTCATTATACTGTTAAATGAAGAGATTCTCAGAGTCATTATAACGTTAAACTAAGAGTTTCAAAGATTCACTATATTTCTAAATAAAGACTTCCTAAGATTCATTATACTGTTAAAATAAGAGTTTCCAAGATTCATTATACCGCTAAATGAAGAGTTTGCAAGATTCATTATACTGTTAAATAATAATTTCCCAAGATTTGTTATACTGTAAAATGAAGAGTTTCCAGGTTCATTATACTGTTAAAGGAAGAGTTTACAAGATTCACTGTACTGTTAAATGACAACTTCACAAGATTAATAATACTGTTAAAGTCCTCCCAAGATTCATTATACTGTTAAATGAAGACTTTCCAAGATTCATTAGACTGTTAAATGAAGAGTTTCCAAGATTTGTTATATTGTTAAATGAAGAGTTTCTAAGATTAATTATACTGTTAAATGAAGACTTCCCAAGATTCATTATACTGCTAAACAAAGAGTTTCAAAGATTCATTATACTGATAAACAAAGAGTTTCAAAGATTCATTATACTGTTAAATGAAGAGTTACCAAGATTTGTTATGCTGTTAAATGAAGACTTTCCAAGATTCATTATACTGCTAAATAAAGCGTTTACATGATTCATTATACTGCTGAACTGTTAAACTAAGATTGTCAAAGATTCATTATGCTGCTAAAAGAAGACTTCCTAAGATTCGTTATACTGTTAAACAAAGAGTTTCTAAGATTCATTATACTTTTAAAGGAAGAGTTTCCAAGATTCAATATACTGCTAAATGATGACTACCTAAGATTCATTATACTGTTAAATGAAGAATTTCAAAGATTCATTATACTGTTAAATGAAGACTTCCCAAGATTCCTTATATTGTTATATGAAGATTTTCTAAGATACATTATACTGTTAAATGAGGACTTCCCAAAATTCTTTATAAAGTTAAATGGAGACTTCCTTACATTAATTATACTGTTAAATGAAGACTTCCTAAGATTCATTATACTGTTAAATGAAGACTTTCCAAGATTCATTATACTGTTAAATGAAGACTTCCCAAGATTCCTTATATTGTTATATGAAGATTTTCTAAGATACATTATACTGTTAAATGAGGACTTCCCAAGATTCATTATACTGTTTAATGAGGACTTTCCAAGACTCATTATACTGTTAAACAAAAAGTTTCCAAGATTCACTATACTGTTAATTGAAGACTTATTAAGATTCATTATACTGTTAAATGAAGACTTTACAAGATTCCTTATACTGTTAAATGAAGAGTTTCCAAGATTCATTATACTGTTAATTGAAGACTTTCCAAGATTCATTATACTGTTAAATGAAGAGTTTTGAATATTAATTGTACTGTTAAAGGAAGAGTTTCCAAGCTTCCTTGTAGTGTTAAATAAAGATTTCACAAGATTCATTATACTGTTTAACAAAGACTTCCCAAGAATTATTATAATGTTAAATGAAGACTTCCCAAGATCCATTATATTGTTAAATGAAGACTTCTTAAGATTCATTATACTGTTAAATGAAGATTTTCCAAGATTCATTATACTAGTAAATGAAGAGTTTCTATGATTCATTAAACTGCTAAATGAAGACGAGTTTCCAAGATTCATTATACTGCTAAATGAAGAGTTTCTAAGATTCATTATACTGTTAAACTAAGAGTTTCAAATACTCATTATACTGCTAAATGAAGACTTCCTAAGATCAATTATACTGTTAAATGAAGACTTTCCAAGATTCATTATACTGTTAAATAAAGACCTCAAGATTCATTATACTGTTAAATGAAGACTTTCTTAAATTAATTATACTGTTAAATGAAGACTTTCTAAGATTCATTGTACTGTTAAATAAAGACTACACAATATTCATTATATTGTTAAATGAAGACTTTCCAATATTCATTATATTGTTAAATGAGGACTTTGCAAGATTCATTAAACTGTTAAATGAAGACTCTCCAATATTTATTATACTTATAAATGAAGAAGTTACAAGATTCATTATACTGGTATATAATATAAAGACCTCCCAAAATTCATTATACTGTTCAAAGAAAACTTCCCAGAATTCATTATACTGTTAAATAAAGACTTTCCAAATTTCATTATACTGTTAATTGAAGAGTTTAGAAGATTTGTTATACTGCTAAATGAAGAGTTTCCAAGATTCATTATACTGTTAAATGAAGAGTTTCCAAGATTCATTAATCTGTTAATTGAAGAGTTTCTAAGATTTTTTGCACTGTTAAATGAAGACTTTCCAAGATTCATTTTACTGTTAAACAAAGAGTTTCCAAGAATTATTATACTGTTAAATGAAGACTTCCTAAGATTCATTATATGGTTAAATGAATTATACTGTTAAATGAAGAGTTTAAAAGATTTGTTATACTGCTAAATGAAGAGTTTCCAAGATTCATTATACTGTTAAAGGAAGAGTTTCCAAGATTCATTATACTGTTAAATGAAGACTTCCCAAGATTCAGTATCCTGTTAAACAAAGACATCACAGAATTAATTATACTGTTAAATGAAGATGTTCCAATATTCATTAGACTGTTAAATGAAGAGTTTCCAAGATTCAATGTACTGTTTAATGAAGACTTCCCAGGACTCATTATACTGTTAAATGAAGAGTTTCAAGGATTTGTTTATCTGTTGAATGAAGGCTTCACAAAATTTGTTATACTGTTAAACAAAGACTTTTAAAGATTCATTATACCGTAAAAAGAATACTTTCTTAGATTCAGTATATTGTTAAAAGAAGTCTTTCTATGATTAATTATACTGTTAAATGTAGACATCCCAAGATTCATTATACTGTTAAAAAAGACTTTTGAAGATTCATTACACTGTTAATTGAAGAGTTTCCAAGATTCATTGTACTGTTAAATAAAGACTAACCAAGATTCATTATATTGTTAAATAAAGAATTTCCAGTATTCATTATATTGTTAAATGAGGGCTTTCCAAGATTCTTTATACTGTTAAATGAAGAGTCTCCAAGATTTATTATACTTTTAAATGAAGAAGATACAAGATTCATTATACTGTTTATAAAGACTTCAAAGATTCATTATACTGTTAAAAGAAAACTTCCCAGAATTGATTATACTGTTAAATGAAGACTTTTCAAGATTCATTATACTGTTAATTGAAGAGTTTCTAAGAATTATTATACTGTTAAATGAAGACTTCCTAAGATTTATTATATGGTTAAATGAAAACTTTCCAATATTCATTATACTATTAGATGAAGAGTTTAGAAGATTTGTTATACTGCTAAATGAAGAGATTCCAAGATTCCTTATACTGTTAAATGAAGAGTTTCCAAGATTCTTTAATCTGTTAAATGAAGACTTCCCAAAATGTACTACACAGTTAAACAAAGACTTTTAAAGATTCATTATTCCGTTAAAAGACATCCCAAGATTCAGTATACTGTTAAACAAAGACATCACACAATTTATTGTACTGTTAAATGAAGACATTCCAATATTCCTTAGACTGTTAAACAAAGAGTTTCCAAGATTCATTATCCTCTTAAATAAAGACTTCCCAAGATTCATTATACTGTTAAATGAAAACTTTCCAAGATTCATTATACTGTTAAATGAAGACTTTCCAAGATTCATTATATTGTTATATGAAGATTTTCTAAGATGCATTATTCTGTTAAATGAGGATTTCCCAAGATTCATTATACTGTTTAATGAAGACTTTCCAAGATTCATTATACTGTTAAATAAAGACTTCTCAAGATTCATTATACTGTTAAATGAAGACTTCCCAAAATTATTTATAAAGTTAAATGGAGACTTCCTTACATTAAATATACTGTTAAATGAAGACTTCCCAAGATTCATTATAGTGTTAAATGAAGACTTTCCAAGATTCATTATACTGTTAAATGAAGACTTTCCAAGATTCATTATATTGCTATATGAAGATTTTCTAAGATGCATTATACTGTTAAATGAGGACTTCCCAAGATTCATTTTACTGTTTAATGAAGACTTTCTAAGACTCATTATACTGTTAAACAAAAAGTTTCCACGATTCACTATACTGTTAATTGAAGACTTATCAAGATTCATTATACTCTTAAATGAAGACTTTACAAGATTCCTTATAATGTTAAATGTAGAGTTTCCAAAATTCATTATACTGTTAATTGAAGACTTCCCAAGATTCATTATACTGTTAAAGACCTCCCAAGATTCATTATACTGTTAAATGAAGAGTTTCTAAGATCAATTATACTGTTAAATGAAGACTTTCCAAGATTCATTATACTGGTAAATAAAGACTTCTCAAGATTCATTATACTGTTAAATGAAGACTTTCTTAAATTCATTATACTGTTAAATGAAGAATTTCCAAGATTCATTCTACTGCTAAATAAAGACCACACAATATTCATTATACTGTTAAATGAAGACTTTCCAAGATTCATTATATTGTTATATGAAGATTTTCTAAGATGCATTATTCTGTTAAATGAGGATTTCCCAAGATTCATTATACTGTTTAATGAAGACTTTCCAAGATTCATTATACTGTTAAATAAAGAATTCTCAAGATTCATTATACTGTTAAATGAAGACTTCCCAAAATTATTTATAAAGTTAAATGGAGACTTCCTTACATTAAATATACTGTTAAATGAAGACTTCCCAAGATTCATTATAGTGTTAAATGAAGACTTTCCAAGATTCATTATACTGTTAAATGAAGACTTTCCAAGATTCATTATATTGCTATATGAAGATTTTCTAAGATGCATTATACTGTTAAATGAGGACTTCCCAAGATTCATTTTACTGTTTAATGAAGACTTTCCAAGACTCATTATACTGTTAAACAAAAAGTTTCCAAGATTCACTATACTGTTAATTGAAGACTTATCAAGATTCATTATACTCTTAAATGAAGACTTTACAAGATTCCTTATAATGTTAAATGTAGAGTTTCCAAGATTCATTATACTGTTAATTGAAGACTTCCCAAGATTCTTTATACTGTTAAAGACCTCCCAAGATTCATTATACTGTTAAATGAAGACTTTCCAAGATTCATTATACTAGTAAATAAAGAGTTTCCATGATACATTAAACTGCTAAATGAAGAAGAATTTCCAAGATTCATTATACTGCTAAATGAAGAGTTTCTAAGATTCATTATACTGTTAAACTAAGAGTTTCAAAGACTCATTATACTGCTGAATGAAGACTTCCTAAGATCAATTATACTGTTAAATGAAGACTTTCCAAGATTCATTATACTGGTAAATAAAGACTTCTCAAGATTCATTATACTGTTAAATGAAGACTTTCTTAAATTCATTATACTGTTAAATGAAGAATTTCCAAGATTCATTCTACTGCTAAATAAAGACCACACAATATTCATTATATTGTTAAATGAAGACTTTCCAATATTCATTATATTGTTAAATGAGGACTTTGCAAGATTCATTATACTGTTAAATGAAGACTCTCCAAGATTTACTATACTTTTAAATGAGGAAGTTACAAGAGTCATTATCCTGTTAAATGAAGACTTTCCAAGATTCATTATACTGTTAATTGAAGAGTTTAGAAGATTTGTTATACTGCTAAATGAAGAGTTTCCAAGAATTATTGTACTGTTAAGTGAAGACTTCCTAAGATTCATTATATGGTTAAATGAAGACTTTCTAAAAGTCATTACAATGTTAAATGAAGACTTTTAAATATTCAATATACTGTTAAATGAAGACTTCCCAAGATTCAGTATGCTGTTAAACAAAGACATCACAGAATTAATTATACTGTTAAATGAAAACTTTCCAATATTCATTAGACTGTTAAACAAAGAGTTACCAAGTTTCATTACCCTGTTAAATAAAGACTTCCCAAGCTTCATTATACTGTTTAATGAAGACTTTCCAAGACTCATTATACTGTTAAATGAAAAGTTTCCAAGATTCACTATACTGTTAATTGAAGACTTCCCAAGATTCCTTATACTGTTAAATGAAGAGTTTCTAAGATTCATTTTACTGTTAATTGAAGAATTTCTAAGATTCATTATACTGTCAAAGACTTCCCAAGATTCATTATAATGGTAAATGAAGACTTTCCAAGATTCATTATACTTTTAAACAAAGAGTTTCTATGATTCATTATACTTTTAAAGGAGGAGTTTACAAGATTCAATATACTGCTAAATGAAGACTTCCTAAGATTCATTATACTGTTAAATGAAGAGTTACAAAGATTCATTATACTGTTAAATGAAGACTTTCCAAGATTAAATGTACTGTTAAATGAAGACTTCCCAGGATTCATTACACTGTTAAACGAAGAGTTTGAAAGATTCATTAATCTGTTAAATGAAGACTTCACAAAATGTGTTATACTGTTAAACAAAGACTTTTAAAGATTCATTATACTGTTAAAATAATACTTTCTTAGATTCATTATACTGTTAAAAGAAGTCTTTCTATGATTCATTATACTGTTAAATAAAGATGTCCCAAGGTTCCTTATACTGTTACAGAAGATTTTTGAAGATTCATTATACTGTTAATTGAAAGCTTTTCAAGATTCATTGCACTGTTAAATAAAGACTACACAAGATTCATTATATTGTTAAATACTTTCCAGTATTCATTATATTGTTAAATGAGGACTTTCCAAGATTCATTATACTGTTAAATGAAGACTCTCCAAGATTTATTATACTTTTAAATGAAGAAGCTACAAGATTCATTATACTGTTAAATGAAGACTTTCCAAGATTCATTAAACTGTTAATTGAAGAGTTACCAAGAATTACTATACTGTTAAATGAAGACTTCCTATGATTTATTATACGGTTAGATGAAGACTTTCCAAAATTCATTATACTGTTAAATGAAGAGTTGAGAAGATTTGTTGTACTGCTAAATGAAGAGTTTCCACGATTCATTATACTGTTAAATGAAGAGTTTTCAAGATTCGTTAATCTGTTAAATGAAGACTTCCCAAAATGTTCATAGGTTCATAGGTTCATAGGTTAGTACTAGGCTAACTTCCCTTTTGGGCCATTTGAAGCCTAGCCAGTTACCCCATGTGAGAATCAAACCCTGCACCTTGTGTCTTTAAGGTAAACACCTTAACCATTATGTCATCCTCCCACCCCTAAGACTTCCCAGGATCACACTGTTAAACAAAGACTTTTAAAGATTCATTATTATGTTAAATGAAGACTTCCCAAGATTCAGTATACTGTTAAACAAAGACATCACATAATTTATTATACTGTTAAATGAAGATGTTCCAATATTCATTAGAATATTAAACAAAGAGTTTCCAAGATTCATTATCCTGTTAAATAAAGACTTCTCTAGATTCATTATACTGTTAAATGAAGACTTCCCAAACTACTTTATAATGTTAAATGGAGACTTCCTTACATTTATTATACTGTTAAATGAAGACTTCCTAAGATTCATTATATTGTTAAATGAAGACTTTCCAAGATTAATTATACTGTTAAATGAAGACTTTCCAAGATACATTATATAGTTATATGAAGATTTTCTAAGATGCATTATACTGTTAAATGAGGACTTCCCAAGATTCATCACACTGTTTAATGAAGCTTTCCAAGACTCATTATACTTTTAAACAAAAAGTTTCCAAGATTCATTATACTGTTAATTGAAGACTTATCAAGATTTCTTATACTGTTAAATGAAGACTTTACAAGATTCCTTATACTGTTAAATTAAGACTTTCCAAGATTCATTATACTGTTAATTGAAGACTTCCCAAGATTCATTATACTGTTAAAGACTTCCCAAGATTCATTATACTGTTAAATGAAGACTTTCCAAGATTCATAATTATGTTAAATGAAGACTTTCCAAGATTCATTATATTGTTATATGAAGATTTTCTAAGCTGCATTATACTGTTAAATGAGGACTTCCCAAGATTCAGTATGCTGCTTAATGACGACTTTCCAAGATTCATTATACTGTTAAATAAAGACTTCTCAAGATTCATTATACTGTTAAAAGAAGACTTCCCAAAATTCTTTTTAAAGTTAAATGGAGACTTCCTTACAGTAATTATACTGTTAAATGAATAATTCCTAAGATTCATTATACTGTTAAATGAAGACTTTCCAAGATTGATTATACTGTTAAATGAAGAGTTTCCAAGATTCAATATACTGCTAAATGACAACTTCCTAAGATTCATTATACTGTTAAATGAAGAGTTTCAAAGATTCATTATACTGTTAAATGAGTTACCAAGATTCATTGTACTATTGAATGTCTTTTTTAAGATTCATTGCACTGGTAAATGAAGACTTCCCAAGATTCATTATATAGTTAAACGAAGAGTTTCTAAGATTCATTAATCTGTTAAATGAAGACTTCACAAAATTTGTTATACTGTTAAACAAAGACTTTTAAAGATTCATTATACTGTTAAAATAATCCTTTCTTAGATTCATTATATTGTTAAAAGAAGTCTTTCTATGATTCATTATATTGTTAAATGAAGACATCCTAAGATTCATTATATTGTTAAACAAAGGCTTTTGAAGATTCATTATACTGTTAATTGAAGAGTTTCCCAGATTCATTACACTGTTAAAAACATCCCAAGATTCAATGTACTGCTAAATGAAACTTCATAGGTTCATAGTTTCATAGGTAGGTACTAGGCTATCTGCCTGAAGGCATTTATAAGCCTAGCCAGAATGTGTTGGCTTTCGCCGCCCACTTAGATTAGTTCCCTGTGCCTCTGTCCATCAGAGCCATTGAAGTGATCCGTGGGGTAAACGTTCTGTTTCCCATCCACTCATCAAGGTTTCTCTTAAAGAGAGTTAGCAAGGAGCTCTGCCTAATGTAGATTGGAATCTTGTTCCAGAGAATTGGAAGTCTCTGGGACAGGAATCTATCCCTCCAGCACATCCTATTTATTGTTGTGGTGAGGTTTAGATCCCTAGAGTGTGTGGCTTGAGGGGATATGGTTTTCTTTAGGTGGAGCATGTCCAGCAATTCTAGGTTGGACATGGCCTTGTATGTCAGGCAGAGATCACCTCTGAGTAGGCGGTATGCAACCGAGTACAGCTGGAGTTTCTTCAGTCGAGCTGCATAGGGCATCTGCTTGAGGCCAGTGATCCTCTTGGTGAGGAACTTCTGTGGTCTTTCCCGTTATTGCAGGTGTCTTGTAAAGTACATCCCAAATGGGGCATTGTACTCTATGATGGGTCTGATGAGTGATGCATAGAGGGGCCCAATGACCTCTTTTGATCTGGATGCAAACACTTTTGTGATTAGGTGGGCCACATAGAACGATTTTCTAACCACTTTGGCAATGTGATTATCAAAGGAGAGGTTACTATCTACTTGGGTCCCCAGATCCTTATTACGTCTTCAGTATATAGGGGGCTACCACCTATGTGGTAGTTGTGGGTACTTTGTTTTTTCCAAAGGGGATGACTATGCACTTTTTGGCATTTTGCTTGAGACCATGGTTTTGACACCAGGTATCTGTCTCAGTGAGACCCTTTTGGAGGATGTCTGTGCCAGCTGGAGAGTCAATTATAGCCCCTAGTTTGCAGTCATCTGCGGACTTGGTGAGCCATAGTCCTCCTGTGCTTGCCTGTACCTCTGAGAAGTATATGCCGAACAGGAGGGGTCCTAGGACTGAGCCCTGGGGAATGCCACTTGTAACAGGTTTAGAGTCAGACCTAGCTCCTGCAACTCTTACCATGTGGGTTCTGTCCATGAGCCAGTTGGCAACCCATCTCATGATGTAGGGGTTTATGTTCAGGCTGGTGAGCTTATCTATAATACCTGAGTGGGGAATAGTGTCGAAGGTATTTGTGAGGTCTAGGTAGGCTGTGTGGACCACCTTTCCCTCGTCTATAGCCTTGGTAACTGTCTCAAAGATGTCCACCAGATTTAAGAGGCATGATCTGCCCTTAACAAAGAACTGGGTTGAGTCCAGTGTTTGGAGGTCTCCAATGTCTCTGTTAATGAGATCCATGATGATGCGCTCCATAGCTTTGCAGACCAAGCTATTCAGGCTTATAGGGTGATAGTTACCAGGGTCTGTTGTGGCTCCACCTTTGTGGAGTGGAATAACTGTTGCTGTGTGCCACTCTGTCAGCATGTAGCCTGTGGAGAGGCTGAGTTTAAACAGAGTGTTTAGGTGAGGGGTTAGTTAATCTTTGAGCTCATGTAGGATGCAGCCTGGGACACCGTCTGGTCCCATTGATGCTGTGTTTTTTGGTTTGGAAAGGGATGTTTTAACCTGAGTTTCTGTGATTTCAGGGGCACTACATTCTTCTGGTATAGTTATGAGCCCTTTTGGGGGTGAGAGGGGGGTGAAGTTTGCACTGAACCTGTCTGCCAGGATGGTGGCTATATTGGTTGGTTCAGTGTATTTTGTGCCATTCTGCACTAACTCTGAGCAGATCTGAGAATTGCCACTTAGATTCTTGACATAGCTAAAGAATGCCTTGTGGTTAACTTTGGAGTCCATGGCAATTTTTCTTTCAAAGCTAGCCTTGGATGATTTTATGTGGGAGCGTAGTTTCTTGCTGATACTGATCAGGGATGCCTTCCCTTCTTGGGAGTTTACTCTTTTCTGTACTAGTTTCCTCCTTCTATTGTATAGCTTATTTATGGCAGGGGTCCACCAGACTGGTTTCCTTTTCTTGGAGGAGTGAGTCTTGGTTTTGTTTGGGATAGCACAATCCATGCATTCTTGTAGGTGCCCGTAGAGTGCATTAGTAAAGGATTTTGCAGCTTGGACAGAGTTATCCTTTAGCATGGGGGCTTTGAAACTTCCCACCTCGGTCTTAAGTAAAGTGAAGTTTGCTTTTGAAAAGTTTTTCACGGTGGTTTCTTTGACCAGGGGTGTTGGCGGAATGTGGATAGCCAGAGTGATTAATTTATGGTCAGATCTAACCAGCAAGGGGTTGACCTCCAGTGTGGAACACTGGTCACCCATGTTGGTGATGACCAGGTCCAATATGTTGTCACCTCTGGTGGGGGCATTTGAGTTTATAAATTCTAAGAAATGTTGGGCCAGGAAGTTTGTACTTGAGTAGTTCTCCCAGTTCATGTTTGGATAATCGAAATCACCCAATATCAGGGTGTTTGGTAGGACCTTTATGTGTCCCAGTGTTTCCAGGAATGCGAAGTGGGGGTCCTGGGACATGGTGGGTGATCTGTAGCAAGCTATAATTTGAATAGCAGTTTTGCCCATTGTTAGTTGCACGTGGATGATATCTGAAGCATTGTGCTGTGCCACTAACCTGGAGGTGTGGGTATCCTTGATGAATATGGATACTCCCACGCCTTTGTACTGTTAAATGAAGACTTTCCAAGATTCATTATACTTTTAAATAAAGAGTTTCCAAGATTAATTTTGCTGTTAAATGAAGAATTCCCAAGATTCATTTTATTCTTAAATAAAGACTTCCCATGATTCATTATATTGTTAAATGCAGTCTTTCCAAGATTCATTATACTGTTAAACGAAGAGTTTTCAAGATTCACTGTACTGTTAAATGTAGACTTCCCAAAATTCATTATACTGTTAAATGAAGAGTTTTAAAACTTCTTAATATTGTTAAATGAAAACTTGCCAACATTTATTATACTGTTAAACCAAGACTGTAAAGATTCATTATACTGTTAAATGAAGGCTTTCCAAGATTTATTATAATGTTAAATTAAGACATCCCAAGATTCTTTATACTGTTAAACAAAGACTTTCCAAGATTCATTATATTGTTAAAGGAAGAATTTCTATGATTCATTATGCTGTTAAATGAAGACTTCCCAAGAGTCATTATACTGTTAAATAAAGAATGCCAAAGATCCATTATATTGTTAAATGAAGACTTACCAAGATTCATTGTACTGCTAAATGAAGAGTTTCCAAGATTCACTATAATGTTAAATGAAGACTTCCGAAGATTCATTATACAATTAAATGAAGACTTTTAAAGATTCATTATACTGTTAAATGAAAACATTCCAAGATTCATTATACATTTAAATGAAGAGTTTACAAGATTCATTATATTGTTAAATAAAGACTTCCCAAGATACATTACACTATTAAAAGAAAACTTCCCAGAATTCATTATACTGTTAAATGAAGAGTTTCCAAGATTCATTATACTGTTAAAAGAAGAGTTTCCAACAATCATTATACTGTTAAATTAAGACTTTCTAAGATTCATTATACTGATAAATGAACAGTTTCAAAGATGTATTATACTGCTAAATGAAAACTTCCCATGATTCATTATACTTTTTAATGAAGAGTGTACAAGATTCATTACACTATTAAATAAAGACTTCCTAAGATGCATTATACTATTAAAAGAAAACTTCCCAGAGTTCATTATACTGTTAAATGAAGAATTTCCAAGATTCATTATACTGTTAAAAGAAGAGTTTCCAAGAATCATTATACTGTTAAATGAAGACGTTTTAAGATTCAATACACTGTTAATTGAAGAGTTTCCAAGATTCATTGTATTGTTAAACAAAGTATTCCCAAGATTCATTGTACTGTTAAATGAAAAGTTTTTAAGATTCATTTATCTGTAAAATGAAGACTTCACAAAATTTATTATACTGTTAAACAAACACTTTAAAGATTTATTATATTGTTAAATGAAGTCTTTCAATGATTCATTATACTGTTTAATGAGGACATCCCAAGATTCGCTATACAGTTAAATAAAGACTTTGCAAGATTCAATATACTGCTAAACGAGCATTAATTATACTGTTAAATTAAGACTTTACAAGATTCCTTATACTGTTAAATGAAGAGTTTCCAATATTCATTTTACTGTTACATGAAGACTTCCCAAGATTCATTATACTGTTAAATGAAGACTTTAAAGATTCATTATACTGTTAAATGAAGAGTTTCCAAGATTCATTATACTAAGTGAAGAGTTTTCAAGATTCATTATACTGTTAAATGAAGACTTTCCAAGATTCATTATACTGTTAAAATGAAGACCTTCCAAGATTCATTATACTTTTTAACAAAGATTTTCTGAGACTCATTATACTGGTAAAAGACTTCCGAATATTCATTATACTATTAAATAAAGACCAAGATTCATTATATTGTTAAATGAAGACTTTCCAAGATTCATTATACTGTTAATCAAATAGTTTCCAAGATTCAGTATAATGTTAAGTGAAGACTTCCCAAGATTCATTATACTGTTAAATGAAGACTTTCCAAGATTCATTATACTTTTAAATGAAGAGGTTACAAGATTCAGTATACTGTTATATAAAGACTTCCCAAGATTCATTATACAGCTAAAAAAAAACTTCCCAGAATTTATTATACTGTTAAATGAAGACTTGCCAAGACTCATTATACTGTCAAACAAACACTTTACAAGATTCATTATATTGCTAAATAAAGACTTCCCAAGATCCATTATACTGTTAAATGAAGACTTTCCAAGATTCGTTATACTTTTAAATGAAAAGTTTAAAAGATTCATTATACTGTTAAATAAAGACTTTCTAAGATGCATTATACTGTTAAAAGGAAACTTCCCAGAATTCATTATGCTGTTAAATGAAGACTTTCCAAGATTCACTATACTGTTAAACAAAGAGTTTCTATGATTCATTATACTACTAAATGAAGAGTTTCAAAGATTCATTATACTTTTAAATGAAGAGTTTCCAAGATTCATTGTACTATTAAATGAAGACTTTCCAAGATTCATTATACTTTTAAAATAAGACTTTCCAAGAATCATTATGCTGTTAAACAAAGACTTCCTAAGATTCATTACACTGTTAAATGAAGAGTTTCCAAAATTCATTGTACTGTTAAACAAATACTTCCCAAGATTCATTATACTGATAAATGATGACGTTCCAAGATTCATTATAGTGTTAAATAAAGGGTTTCTAAGATTCGTTAATCTGTTAAATGAACACTTCCCAAAATTTATTATACTGTTAAACAAAGACTTTTAAAAATTCTTTATACTGGTAAATGAATACTTTCCAAGATTCATTATATTGTTAAATGAAGTCTTTCCATGATTCATTATAATGTTAACTAAAGACTTCCCCAGATTCATTATATTGTTAAATGAAGACTTTCCAAGATTCATTATACTGTTAAATGAGGACTTTCCAAGATTCACTATACTGTTAAACCAAGACCTCCCAAGATTCATTATACTGTTAAACAAAGACTTCCTAAGATTCATTATATTGTTAAACTAAGAGTTTTCAATATTCATTAAAATGCTAAATTAATAGTTTCCAAGATTCATTATACTGTTAAATAATGACTTCCTAAGATCATGATACTGTTAAAAGAGGAGTTTCCATGATTCCTTATATTGCTAAACTAACATTTCCTAAGATTCATTAAAGTGTTAAATGTAGGTTTTCTAAGATTCATTATACTGTTAAACTAAGAATTTTAAAGATTTATTATACTGCTAAATGAAGACTTGATAAGATTCATTATACTGTTAAATGAACAGTTTTTATGATTCATTATACTGCTAAATGAAGAGTTTCAAAAATTCGTTGTACTATTAAATGAAGATTTTCTAAGATTCATTATACTGTTAAATGAAGAGTTTCCAAAAATCATTATCCTGCTAAATGAAGACTTCCTAAGATTCATTACACTGTTACATGAAGTGTTTTCAAGATTCATTGTACATAAACAAAGACTTCCCAAGATTCATTGTACTGTTTTTTTAAATATTTTTTTTTATTTTATATTTGTTTACCGTGAAAGTCCGACTGGAATGAGGTCCGTTTACAGTGGAATCCCAGGGAGAAAAGCTCCACATCAAACAATATGTACAGTGGTAAATGTACAATCAAAAAAGATATATCATACAATGGTTTGTTCCAAGCAAGCTTAATTTACACATAGTAGACTCTGGCTGCCAGTATTTGGGAGAAAAGGCTCACATGAACTGATTCAATCAAAAGACAAATCACACAAGACATAATAATTTACACATAGTAGGCCCTGCATGGGAGTATTTGAGTACTGTATAATAGAGACAGTAAGTAGTGAGGAGATGAATGTACCAAGAATTGTAGGACAGCAGGAAAGCATTTATGTGATGCAAGGACAGGGCCAGGATTGCAAGAGGTGTGACTTAAGTAACTTTTTGAACAGTGTGATAGATGGTGCTGAAGAGATATTTTGGGGAAGGTTATTCCATTTCCTAGCAATGGTATGAGAGAAAAGAGCTTTCCCTGCAGTATTGTTGACTTTGGATATACAGACCACGGTTTTGTTAGATGAGCATAGAGGACGGTTTGCTGAATATTGGTTTAGTAGTTGGTTTACGGCTGGAGTTTTCTGGGGATTCTTTAGTATGTTGAAGGTGAGCACTAGTTGGTGGTAACCAATTAATTGAGGGAGTTCTAACCACTGTAGCTCATTTAGGGCAAGACAGTGATGGCTTCTAAAAGTGGATTTATTGGCGAATTTTGCAATTTTATTGTAACATGATTCTAGTTTGTTTAGGTCTGCTTTCCTGATGTGGGTTTGGATTGGTGATGCATACATTAGGGAAGACAAAAGGTGGGTTTGGGCTAGGGTGATTCATGCTTGGTCTGATAGGAACTGTTTGTGTTTGTATAAAGTTCCTAATTTTTTATGTACCTTTTTAATGGTTTGATAGATATGGACATCAGAGTTAAGATCCTTATCTATTTCAACACCGAGGAGCTTAGTATGCGGGGAGGGAGAGATTGTGGTGCCGTTTTTTAGGTGATAGTGAAGGAAGTAGGTGTGGTCCTGGATTTGTTGGGGGATAAAAGAAGTAATTTAGTCTTGCTGGGGTTTAGAATCAGTTGGATATCAGTAATCCATTTTTCCACGGAGCTGAAGGATTCTTGGGTAAGCTTTTGAAGAGTGGTTATGGATGAGGCTGAGAAGATTAGGGTTGAATCATCTGTGTATTGTATAAGTGATGCATGCAGAGTGGAGGTATTTAGTTTGTTGGTGAAAATGGTGAATAGTAGAAGACCCAGTATTGATCCTTGTGGAACGCCTATAGTAGTTGGTAGTAGAGGTGATAGTACAACTTGTCATTTGACTGTTTTCTATCAGAGAGATAGTTTTTGAACCAGGAAGTAGTGAAGGGGGCAAAGGACATGGTGGATAGAGTGTCTAAAAGTAGGTTATGTGAGACCATGTCAAACGCTTTAGATAGATCTAAGAATATGGCTGATATTAAGTTGTTTCTGAGTTGTTTAACCTGGTTGGTAAAAGAGAGAAGAGCAGTAGTTGTACTATGGTTTGGGCAGAAGCCATGCTGTGTGAAGGAGAGGAGATTATGTAAGGTTAAAAAGTGCATCACTTGGGTGTGAATACATTTCTCCAGATGCTTGGAAAGGGGGGCTAGAATAGCAATGGTGTGGTAGTTTGATAGCTCATAGGAGTTGCCACCTTTGTGTAGGGGAATAATATATGACACATTCCATAGTTTGGCGATGTAAGCTTTTTTTATGGAGCAGTCTATCAGAATTGAGACAGGGTAGGCTAGGGACTCTGCAGCTAATTTTAGGAAATTAGTGGGTAGAACATCTGCTGTGAGAGTGGTGGGTTTTAGTTTTGAGAGCAGGTTTTAGCTGTGGAGATTGGTACAGGTGAGAGTGTAATGGAGGGTATATTATTGTGGTCTATAGTTGGGGTGAATATAGAGTTATTGTTATATAGCTGGGTAGATAATGACAGAATAGATTCTGTGAAGTGATGGTTAAATTGAGAAGCTATGCTGTCATTATTAGTATTGGTGTTGGGAGCTGGGGTGGTAGATTTGCCTGGTTTCAGAAGGGAATTGATAGCTTGCCAAAACTTTTGGGGTTTGTTGGAATGTTTGTTTTGGATACCTAGGAAGTAGTTTTGTTTATCCATTTTTGTTTGTTTTTTGGCCTGATTCCAAAGTTGTTGATATTTTTGTCTATTTTGACTAGTATTCTTTTTCCAGATCTTCCAAGCATTGTCTCTGGCTTTTTGAAAGTCTTTTGTGGTCCTATTTAGCCAAAAGGGCATAATTAACTTTTGTTCTAAGTTTCCTGATGGGAGCTACTGTATTTAGAACATTCATAAAAGTACTATTGAAAAACTCAACTGCCAGGTCTAATGCTAGAGTTTGTAATGGGTGCCAGTTACATTGTTGTAACATGCTGTTAAGAATTAGTGCATTTACCTTGTGTTCATCTCTAGTTTCCTTATACATTATGGGTTTGAGCATGTTTACCTGTTTATGAAGGAGGAATGTGGAGCAGTGGTCACTCAATTCATCAGATAGGCAGCCCACATGATAATTTTATTTGGGGATATTAACTAAAGTCCAATTGAGAATGGAATGTTTTTGTATTTGTTGTCAACTCTGGTGGGTTCTTGGATTAGTTGTGAGAATCCACATAACTTAATATGGCTTGAAGAAATGTCGGGGTTGCAGGCTAGCCAGTCTAGGTTTAGGTAGCCTAGCAGGATAATTGATTGGGGCAGGTTGATTGTAGCCCATTCTAGCATTTCCTCGGTTATAGGTATGTTATTTCCTGGAGGAATATAACTGCAGAGGATGCTGAGTCTCTTTTTGTTTTTGAGGTTCATAACAGAGCCTAATGTTTCTGCACTTTGAAATTTGGGAAGTGGGGTTTTCAGAGGCTGGAAGTTAAGTGTGTTTTTAAATAAAATTGCAATACCACCTCCCTTTTTGGTATCTATGTCTTGCCTTAGGATGCTATAACCTGAGGGAGAATTACTTCATTTTAGGTGGTGGGTTTTAGCCAAGTCTCAGTAATGGTTAGTATATCAGGTGAGTAGTGGGCTATGGATACATGTAGGTCATGTAGTTTGTTGGATATACTTCTTGAATTTAGGTTAATAATCAGTAGGTCTGATTTTTGTTTGTCTGAGAGTTTTGTTGCATGGACCTGGGTTGGGGTGTATGTCTCGTGAGATTAGTAACCATTTGTTAAGGAATAGTTTGAGTTTTATAGTGTGAGCTACATCTGTATTTACTCTAGATGCTGTTTGTCTGTTGAGAGGTAGTGTGGTGTGTGTTTTGTGCATATAAAATAATGAGATATTACTAAATAGTGTGGAGCAGATTACAATATTTTTGTGTGTATGTGTGAGTGTGTATGTATGTGTTATGTGGAACGTACTGTTTAATGGTATGTTAGTCTGTAAGGATGTAGTGTAGGCTAGATTAGTGAGAGTTAGTGGTAGTAGTGGTAGTATGCCTTGCATGATTTGTCTGGGTTTTAGGAGTGGGGAAGTTTGTAAGTAGGAGGGTGTGGTATGGAAGTGGGACTGGACTTGATACCTGAGGGATGGTGATAGGCTGTTGTAGGAGGGGGTGTGACTATGTGGACTACAAGTGTAAGAGCACTAGGGATGGGTGAGATTTGGGGGCAAGGTAGAGGAGCGGAGTGAGCCCGTAGGGCAAACGGAGAGAGCAAGAGCAAAATAAGTGAGTACAGCAGAAAAAGTTAAACAAAGAGTTTCTAAGATTCATTAATCTGTAAAATGAAGACTTTCCAAAATTTATTATACTGTTAAACAAAGACTTTAAATATTCATTATGCTGTTAAATGAATACTTTCCAAGATTCATTATATTGTTAAATGAAGTCTTTCCATGACTCATTATATTGTTTAATGAGAATGTCCCAAGATTCATTATACTGTTAAATGAAGACTTTTGAAGATTCATTATGCTCTTAACTGAAGAGTTTCCCATATTCATTATACTGTTAAATGAAGCGTTTCCAAGATTCAGAATAATGTTACATGAAGACGTCCCAAGATTCATTATTTTGTTAAAAGAAGACTTTTAAAGATTCATTAATCAGTTAAGTGAAGTCTTTCCAAGATTCATTATACTTTTAAATGAAGAGTTTAAGATATTCAGTATATTGTTATATAAAGACTTCACAAGATACATTATACTGTCAAAAGAAAACTTCCCAGAATACATTATATTGTTAAATGAAGACTTTAAAATATTCTATATACTGTTAAACAAACAGTTTACAAGATTCATTATACTGCTAATTAAAGACTTCCCAAGATTCATTCTACTGTTAAATGAAGACTTTCCATGATTCATTATACTTTTAAATGAAGAGTTTACAAGATTCCTTATATTGTTAAATAAAGACTTCTTAAGATGCATTATACTGTTAATAGAAAACTTCCCAGAATTCATTATACTGTTAAATGAAGACTTTCCAAGATTCATTAAACCATTAAACAAAGAGTTTCTATGATTCCTTATACTGCTAAACGAAGATTTTCCAAGAATCATTATACTTTTAAACGAAGACTTCCCAAGATTCATTATACTGTTAAATGAAGAGTTTCCAAGATTCATTATACTGTTAAATGAAGAGGTTCTAAGATTCAATGATCTGTTAAATGAAGACTTCCCAAAATTTAATATACTGTTAAACAAAGACATTTAAAGATTCATTATACTGTTAAATTAATACATTCCAAGATTCATTATATTGTTAAATGAAGTCTTTCAATGATTCATTATACTGTTAAATGAGGACATCCCAAGATTCATTATACTGTTAACTGAAGAGATTCCCAGATTCATTATGCTGTTACATAAAGACATCTCAAGATTCAGTATACTGCTAAACGAAGACTTCACAGTATTAATTATAATGTTAAATGAAGACTTCCCAAGATTCATTATACTGTTAAATAAAGACTTGCCATGATTCATTATACTATTAAATGAAGACTTTCCAAGATTCATTATGCTGTTAAATGAAGAGTTTCCAAGATTCACTATACTGTTAGATGTAGACTTCCCAATATTCATTATATCCTTCTCTATATTCATCTGGAGCATTTCTCCCCGGGCCTCCATTGAAAACAGGCTCTGTGGAACCTAGTCAGACTTTCCCGGTCAACAAATGTTAAATAAATAAATAAAAAATAAATAAATAATTATACTGTTAAATGAAGACATTTAAAGATTCATTATACTGTTAAATGAAGAGTTTCCAAGATTCATTATACTGTTAAACTAAGAGTTTCCAAGATTCATTATACTGTTAAATGAAGACTTCCCAAGAGTCATTATACTGTTAAATAAAGACTGCCCAAGATTCATTATATTGTTAAATGAAGACTTTCCAAGATTCATTATACTGTTAAATGGGGACTTTCCAAGATTCAGTACACTGTTAAATGACGACTTCCCCAAGATTCATTATACTGTTAATTGAAGACTACCTAAGATTCTTTAGACTGTTAAATGAAAAGTTTCCAAGATTCATTATAATGCTAAATGAAGAGTTTCCAAGATTCATTATACTGTTGTATACTGACTTCCCAAGATTCATTGTACTGTTAAATGAAAACCAGCTAAAAAGTCACCCTTCACCAAAGTCCCTCTGCCAGTAACCAAGTGTAATCCAAAAAAATGCAGCACACAGGAGACACCAAGCTGAAACTTAAAAAAATGTATTAAACCAATAACATGCCAATAAAAGTGCACTCTTGAGCGCTTTCAAGCTAACAAGCCCTTCATCAGATAGTGCATAACAAACAAAACAGAGCTATTTAAAGTACTCAGCAACCAATCAGAGATCAGTATTTCTCCCTCCTTTTTTAAGGATGGGTTTTAAAGGAATTACAGCATTCAAGCCTGGGGATTTATTAGCCCCAGGTCTAATTATACATCTGGTTTCTGCACACTCTGTATCATTAAAAATATTTCCTCCCCTAACATTACTGTTCATGCTTTGCAATACTATAAATAAAAAATGTGCCCCATATTCACTTTAATATGCTGATATAAAGCATTATGTTCATTCTGTAGTCTAATATCAGAAATATGATGAAGTATCCTATTTTTTAACATACAATTTGTCTTTCCCACATAATATGAATCACAGCTCTGGCCCACTGCTAAATACACAAGATTCTTTGTTCTACAATCAGCATAACCATTAAAGAAATTATTATGTCCTGTTCTAGCATGCTTGTAGATATTAATTTGCAGAATGTATTGACAAGCTTTACAATGATAGCAAGGAAAAGTGCCTGACTTCTTTATCTCAGGGCCTCTCTTACCACTATTCTTAGGTTCATGACATAGCATGTCCTTCAGATTCTTATTCCTTCTGAATGTAAAACTGGGTGCAACACCTATTGCTTATTTTATTCTCATATCAGTATGTTATACTCTCCAATGCTGCTTCACTATGTCACAAATGCCTCCCATATCACTACTATAGGTAAAAACTATGTTAACCTTGTTCCTGTCACCAGGAAAACTGCTCTGACTCAAAACATTTTCCTCTCTGGCTACATTCCTATTGAGCCACGGTCTAGCTATACTACTCCTTTTGTTTTGACTCAATTCTATTAAAGCAAAAACAAACTGTTGCAGCCACAAGAAACCAATAATACAAGTTGAAACAAGGTAGTCGGAAAGCACAAATCCACTTTGCGGTTTTGTTGTAATCTTCTTAACAAGTAGCACTAGTGTATGCTCCATTTAGATACAAACATGTATTTAGTTCCATGCTGTGGTGTCCAGAATGTCATTAAAAATGTTCACAAAAACAAACATTGTTAATATGCATCATCTGTTCATTTAGAATGTAAATGAAAGATAGCTTTATGCTATTGGAACAGATTCTGTACTGAAATCGTGCTGGTGAAAGTAGCAGAACAAAGGGTAGAGAAGTAGTTCCATTCTTCCATAGGGAAGTTAATCTATCCTTTTAATATGTTCTGCACCATGTCATTTGCCTGGAAATGCATTCTTCTAGGGATGACAAGTGTATAAATTTTAATTTGTTTTTTTATATATATATAATAGCATACCTAGACTTTTTCATCAGAAGGCAGTGTACGTCTCCAAGAGTCTCTGACTTCTGGTGAAATGATCCGCTTGCCACCCGTGTTGACCATTAAACACTAGTATCTATTAAAAACAGCCTTATGAAGGCGAGTTATGGTATGCTCCTTGTATAAGGAGGTGAGCACATTATTTAGAAAGTTTTAAAAGTGGGAAGTTTAAAAATGTAAAACCTCGCCAGAAAGACGAGACCCTACTGAACCGTGTAGGCGTAGGGTAATATGCTACTATGATGTAAACAAACCAAAGAGGGTCTGCAGAAAAAGGTGTGGAAAGTATGGTTACAACCAGTGTATCCCAAACGTTCCTACCTAGTGAGTGGGGCTGTGGGCTGTACTAGGACATCAAGTAGTGTACCCTGACAAGTGTGAGCTATAAAATATCCCTTCTGAATTGACGTTTTAAGCCCAGAATTTTACTTGTTGGAAGTAGTACGATTATATAGTATATATTTTTTATCAAAGAAGTGCCTAGTCGTTTGTTAGAGGGAACTAAATGCAGATCAAGAAAAGAGATAGGTTAGCACTTCTTTGGTAAATATATACTATATAATCGTACTACTTCCAACAAGTAAAATTCTGGGCTTAAAACGTCAATTCAGAAGGGATATTTTATAGCTCACACTTGTCAGGGTACACTACTTGATGTCCTAGTACAGCCCACAGCCCCACTCACTAGGTAGGAACGTTTGGGATACACTGGTTGTAACCATACTTTCCACACCTTTTTCTGCAGACCCTCTTTGGTTTGCTTACATCATAGTAGCATATTACCCTACTCCTACACGGTTCAGTAGGGTCTCGTCTTTCTGGCGAGGTTTTACATTTTTAAACTTCCCACTTTTAAAACTTTCTAAATAATGTGCTCACCTCCTTATACAAGGAGCATACCAAAACTCACCTTCATAAGGCTGTTTTTAATAGATACTAGTGTTTAATGGTCAACACGGGTGGCAAGCGGATCATTTCACCAGAAGTCAGAGACTCTTGGAGACTTACACTGCCTTCTGATGAAAAAGTCTAGGTATGCTATTATATATATATAAAAAAACAAATTAAAATTTATACACTTGTCATCCCTAGAAGAATGCATTTCCAGGCAAATGACATGGTGCAGAACATATTAAAAGGATAGATTAACTTCCCTATGGAAGAATGGAACTACTTCTCTACCCTTTGTTCTGCTACTTTCACCAGCACGATTTCAGTACAGAATCTGTTCCGATAGCATAAAGCTATCTTTCATTTACATTCTAAATGAACAGATGATGCATATTAACAATGTTTGTTTTTGTGAACATTTTTAATGACATTCTGGACACCACAGCATGGAACTAAATACATGTTTGTATCTAAATGGAGCATACACTAGTGCTACTTGTTAAGAAGATTACAACAAAACCGCAAAGTGGATTTGTGCTTTCCGACTACCTTGTTTCAACTTGTATTATTCAATTCTATTAAAGGATCAAATTTCTTTTAAAGATTCATTAAACTGTTAAAACATACTTTCCTAGATTCATTATATTGTTAAATGAAGTCTTTCCATGATTAATTATTCTGTTAAATGAAGACTTTTGAGGATTCATTATACTGTTAATTTAAATGTTTCCCAGATTCATTATACTGTTAAACAAAGACTTCCCAAGATTCAGAATACTGCTACACGAGGACTTCACAGGATTAATTATACTGTTAAATATAAAGACTGCCCAAGATTAATTATATTGTTAAAGGAAGACTTTCCAAGATTCATTTCATTGTTAAATGAAGTTTCCAAGATTCAATACAATGTTAAATGAAGACTTGCCAAGATTCATTATACTGTTAAATAAAGTCTTTTAAAGATTAATTATACTGTTAAATGAGGACGTACCAAGATTCATTATACTGTTAAATGAATAGTTTCCCAGATTCAATATGCTGTTAGATAAAGACTTCCCAAGGTTCAGTATACTGTTAAACGAAGACTTCACACGATTAATTATACGATTAAATTAAGACTTTCCAAGATTCATTATACGGTTAAATGAAGAGTTTCCAAGATTCATTTAAGTGTTAATGAAGACTTCCCAAGATTCATGATAATGTTCATAGGTTCATAGGTTCATAGAGTAGTACTAGGCTAACTGCCCTTGCGAGCCATTTTAAGCCTAGCCAATTATCCCTTGTGAGACTCAAACCCTGTACCTTGTGTTTGTAAGGCAAACACCTTAACCATTAGGCCACCCTCCCAACCCTTTAAATAAAGACTTGCCATGATTCATTATACTGTTAAATGAAGACTTTCCAGCATTCATTATACTGTTAAATGAGGAGTTTCCAAGATTCATTATGCTGTTAAATGAAGACTTTTCAAGATTCATTATACTGTTAAATAAAGACTGCCCAAGATTCATATACTGTCAAATGATGAATTTCCAAAATTCATTGCACTGTTAAATGAGGACTTTTCAAGATGCAGTATACTGTTAAACAAAGACTTCCCAAGATTCATTTTACTGTTAAATGAAGACTTCCTAAGATTCATTATACTGTTAAAGGAAGAGTTTCCAAGATTCATTATAATGCTAAATGAAGAGTTTCCAAGATTCATTATACTGTTAAATAATGACTTCCCAAGATCCATTAGACTGTTAAATGAAGAGTTTCCAGATTCATTATGAAGTTAAATGAAGAGTTTCCAAGATTCATTGTACTGTTAAATAAAGACTACACAAGATTATATTGTTAAATGAAGACTTTCCAAGACTCATTATATTTTTAAATGAGGACTTTCAAAGATTCATTATACTGTTAAATGAAGACTTTCCAAGATTTGTAATGATACAGAGTGTGCAGAAACTAAATGGATAATTAGACTTGGGGCTGATAAACCCACAGGCTTGAATGCTGTAATTCCTTTAAAACCCATCCTTAGAAAAAGGAGGGTGAAATACTGATCTCTGATTGGTTGCTGAGTATTATAAATAGCTCTGTTTTTTTGTTATACTGTTACATAATGAATTCCCAAGATCCATTAGACTGTTAAATGAAGAGTTTCCAGATTCATTATAAAGTTAAGTACGGAAGAAGTAATTAGGGACCTGGGGACCCAAGTTGATAGCAATCTCTCATTTGAAAACCACGTGGCCAAAGTGGTTAGAAAAACATTTTATATAGCCCACCTAATCATGAAGGGATTCACATCTAGATCAGGGGAGGTCATCGTGCCTCTTTACTCATCCCTCATTAGGCCCATAATTGAGTACAATGCCCCTTTTGGGATGTACCTTACCAGACACCTGCAGCAACTGGAAAGACCCCAAAAGTACCTCATCAAGAGGATCAAAGGGCTCAAAAAGATGCCATATGCTGCCCGGTTAAAGAAACTCCAGCTCTACTCAGTGGCATACCGCCTGCTCAGAGGCGATCTGTGCCTGACGTATAAAGCCATGTCCAACCTGGAATTAATGGACATGCTGCACCTCAGAAAATCCAAATCCCATCGAGCTAGCCGAGAGACTTGACCCTCAGCACTGAAATAAATAGGACATGCTGGAGGGACAGATTCATAACCCAGAGTCTCCCTTCACTCTGGAATAAAATCCCAGTCCAGGTTAGGCAGAGTCCCTCATTGACTCTCTTCAAGAGGAATCTTGATGAGTGGATAGGAGATCGAGGGTTTACCGGGTATCACTTCTGTGTCACTGTTAGACAGAGGCACAGTATACTAACCTCAAAAAAGGGCATAGCAAAATTCATTTAAAATGGGTGTCGAAAGCCAAACACACTCTGGCTAGGCTTATAAATGACATAGGGCAGATAGCCTAGTATGAACCTATGAACCTATGAACCTATGAAGAGTTTTCAAGATTCATTGTACTGTTAAATAAAGACTACACAATATTCATTATATTGTTAAATGAAGACTTTCCAAGATTCATTATACTTTTAAATGAGGTTTTTCCAAGATTCATTATACTGTTAAATGAAGACTTTCCATGATTCATTATACTGTTAAACGAAGAGTTTACAAGATTCATTATACTGCTAAAGAATTACCAAGATTCATTATACTGTTAAATAAAGACTTTCCATGATTCATTATACTTTTAAATGAAGAGATTCCAAGATTCAATGTACTGTTAAATGAAGACTTCCCAAGATTCATTATACTGTTAAAGGAAGACTTCCCAAGATTTATTATTCTGTTAAATGAAGACTTTCCAAGATTAATTAGACTGTTAAATGAAGGCTTTCCAAGATTCATTATACTGGCAAATTAATACCTTAAAGATTGATTATACTGTTAAACAAAGAGTTTTAAAGAATCATTATACTGTTAAATGAAGAGTTTTCAAGATTCATTATACTGTTAAACAAGGAGTTTCCATGAGTCCTTATATTATTCAAAAAAGACTTCCTAAGATTCATTAAACTGTTAAATGAAGACTTTCTAAGATTCATTATACTCTTAAACTAAGAGTTTACAAGATTCATTATACTGCTAAATGAAGAGTTTCTAACATTCATTGTACTATTAAATGAAGACTTTCCATTATTCATTATACTGTTAAACTAAGAGTTTCGAAGATTTATTATACTGCTAAATGAAGACTTCCCGGGATTCATTATACTGTAAAACAAAGTTTCTAAGATTCATTATACTTTCAAACAAAGAGTTTACAGGATTCATTATTCTGCTAAATAAAGACTTCATAAGATTTATTATATTATTAAACAAGCAGTTTCTATGATTCATTCTGCTTCTAAAGGGACAGTTTCAGATTCATTGTACTATTAAATGAGGACTTTCCCAGACTTATTATACTGTTAAAAGAAGAGTTTTCAAGAATCATTATACTGTTAAATGAAGACTTCCTAAAATTCATTATACTGTTAAATGAAGAGTTTCCAGAAATCCCTGTACTGTTAAATTAAGACTTCCTTCGATTTATTATACTGTTAAATGAAGAGCTTCCAACATTTATTGTATTGGTAAATGAAGAGTGTCCAAGATTCATTATACAGTTAAATAAAGACTTCCAAAGATTCATTATACTGTTACATGAGGACTTCTCAAGATTCATTATACTGTTAAATTAAGAGTTTCTAAGATTAATTAATCTGTTTAATGAAGACTTACCAAAATGTATAATACAGTTAAACAAAGACTTTTAAAGATTCATATAACTGTTAAAAGAATACTTTCCTAAATTCATTATATTGTTAAATGATGACATTCCATTATTCATTATAGTGCTAAATACATGAAGATGTCCCAAGATTCATTATAGTGTTACATGAATAATTATGAAGATTCATTATACTGTTAATTTAAAATATTCCCAGATTCATTATACTGTTAAACTAAGACTTCCCAGCATTGAGAATACTGGTAAACAAAGACTTTACAGGATTAATTATACTGTTAAAGGAAGACTTTCCAAGATTTATTAAACTTTTAAATGAATAGTTTCCAAGATTCATTTTACTGTTAAATGAAGACCTCCCAAGATTAGTTATACTGTTAAACAAAGAGTTTCGAAGATTCACTATACTGATAAATGTCGATTTGTCAATATTCATTATACTGTTAAATCAAGATTTTTAAAGATTCATTATACTGTTAAATGAAGAGTTTCCAAGATTCATTATACTGTTAAATGAAGACTTCACATTTTTTTATTATAATGTTAAACCAAGACTGTAAAAACTGATTATACTGTTAAATGAAAACCAAGATTGTAAAGATTCATTATACTGTTAAATGAAGACTTACCAATATTCATTATAATGTGTTAATGAAGACTTCCCAAGATTCATTATACTGTTAAACAAAGACTTTCCAAGATTTTTTAAACTGTTAAATGAGACATCCCAAGATTCATTATACTGTTAAATAAAGACTGCCCAAGATTAATTATATTGTTAAAGGAATACTTTCAAAGATTCATTATACTGTTAAATGAAAAGTTTCTAACATTCACTATAATGTTAAATGAAGACTTGCCAAGATTTATTATACTGTTAAATGAAGACTTTTAAAGATTCATTATACTGTTAATTGAAGACTTTTGAAGATTCATTATACTGTTAATAGACAAGTTTCCCAAATTCATTATACTGTTAAATAAAAACTTCCAAGATTCAGAATACTGCTAAATGAAGACTTCACAGGATTTATTATACTGTTAACTGAAGACTTTCCATGAGTCATTACACTTTTAAATAAATAGTTTCCAAGTTTCATTTTACTGTTAAATGATGACTTCCCAAGATACATTATACTGTTAAATAAAGACATCCCATGATTCATTACACACTTAAATGAAGTCTATCCAAGATTCATTATACTGTTAAATGAAGAGTATTGAAGATTCAGTATACTGTTAAATCTAGATTTCCCAGTATTCATTATACTGTTAAATGAAGATTTTTAAAGATTCATTATACTGTTAAATGAAAAGTTTCAAAGATTCATTATACTGTTAAATGAAGAGTTTCCAAAATTAGTTATATTAGTAAATGAAGACTTCCCAAAATGTATTATACTGTTAAACCAAGACTGAATAGATTCATTATACTATTAAATGAAGACAGTCCAAGATTCATTATACTGTTAAATGAAGACTTCCAAATATTAATTTTACTGTTAAACAAAGACTTCCCAAGATTAATTATACTGTTAAATGAAGAGTTTCCAAGATTCATTATACTGTTAAATGGAGACTTCTCAAGATTCATTATACTGTTAAATGAAGACTTTTAAAGATTCATTATACTATTAAATGAAGACTTTCCGAGATGTATTACACTGTTAAATGAATAGTTTCCAAGATCCATTATAATGTTAAATAAAGACTTCCCAATATTCATTATACTGTTAAAAGAAGACTTTCCTAAATTCATTATATTGTTAAATGAAGACATTCCATTATTCATTATAGTGCTAAATACATGAAGATGTCCCAAGATTCATTATAGTGTTACATGAAGAATTATGAAGATTCATTATACTGTTAATTTAAAATATTCCCAGATTCATTAAACTGTTAAACTAAGACTTCCCAGCATTGAGAATACTGGTAAACAAAGACTTTACAGGATTAGTTATACTATTAAAGGAAGACTTTCCAAGATTTATTAAACTTTTAAATGAATAGTTTCCAAGATTCATTTTACTGTTAAATGAAGACCTCCCAAGATTAGTTATACTGTTAAACAAAGAGTTTTGAAGATTCACTATACTGATAAATGTTGATTTGTCAATATTCATTATACTGTTAAATCAAGATTTTTAAAGATTCATTATACTGTTAAATGAAGAGTTTCCAAGATTCATTATACTGTTAAATGAAGACTTCACATTTTTTATTATAATGTTAAACCAAGACTGTAAAAACTGAGTATACTGTTAAATGAAAACCAAGATTGTAAAGATTCATTATACTGTTAAATGAAGACTTGACAATATTCATTATACTGTGTTAATGAAGACTTCCCAAGATTCATTATACTGTTAAACAAAGACTTTCCAAGATTTTTTAAACTGTTAAATGAGACATCCCAAGATTCATTATACTGTTAAATAAAGACTGCCCAAGATTAATTATATTGTTAAAGGAATACTTTCCAAGATTCATTATACTGTTAAATGAAAAGTTTCTAACATTCACTATAATGTTAAATGAAGTCTTGCCAAGATTTATTATACTGTTAAATGAAGACTTTTAAAGATTCATTATACTGTTAATTGAAGACTTTTGAAGATTCATTATACTGTTAATAGACAAGTTTCCCAGATTCATTATACTGTTAAATAAAAACTTCCAAGATTCAGAATACTGCTAAATGAAGACTTCGCAGGATTTATTATACTGTTAACTGAAGACTTTCCATGATTCATTACACTTTTAAATAAATAGTTTCCAAGTTTCATTTTACTGTTAAATGATGACTTCCCAAGATACATTATACTGTTAAATAAAGACATCCCATGATTCATTACACACTTAAATGAAGTCTATCCAAGATTCATTATACTGTTAAATGAAGAGTATTGAAGATTCAGTATACTGTTAAATCCAGATTTCCCAGTATTCATTATACTGTTAAATGAAGATTTTTAAAGATTCATTATACTGTTAAATGAAAAGTTTCAAAGATTCATTATACTGTTAAATGAAGAGTTTCCAAGATTAGTTATATTAGTAAATGAAGACTTCCCAAAATGTATTATACTGTTAAACCAAGACTGAATAGATTCGTTATACTATTAAATGAAGACAGTCCAAGATTCATTATACTGTTAAATGAAGACTTCCAAATATTAATTTTACTGTTAAACAAAGACTTCCCAAGATTAATTATACTGTTAAATGAAGAATTTCCAAGATTCATTATACTGTTAAATGGAGACTTCCCAAGATTCATTATACTGTTAAATGAAGACTTTTAAAGACTCATTATACTATTAAATGAAGACTTTCCAAGATTTATTACACTGTTAAATGAAGAGTTTCCAAGATCCATTATAATGTTAAATAAAGACTTCCCAATATTCATTATACTGTTAAAAGAAGACTTTCCTAAATTCATTATATTGTTAAATGAAGACATTCCATTATTCATTATAGTGCTAAATACATGAAGATGTCCCAAGATTCATTATAGTGTTACATGAAGAATTATGAAGATTCATTATACTGTTAATTTAAAATATTCCCAAATTCATTATACTGTTAAACTAAGACTTCCCAGCATTGAGAATACTGGTAAACAAAGACTTTACAGGATTAATTATACTGTTAAAGGAAGACTTTCCAAGATTTATTAAACTTTTAAATGAATAGTTTCCAAGATTCATTTTACTGTTAAATGAAGACCTCCCAAGATTAGTTATACTGTTAAACAAAGAGTTTTGAAGATTCACTATACTGATACATGTCGATTTGTCAATATTCATTATACTGTTAAATCAAGATTTTTAAAGATTCATTATACTGTTAAATGAAGAGTTTCCAAGATTCATTATACTGTTAAATGAAGACTTCACATGTTTTATTATAATGTTAAACCAAGACTGTAAAAACTGATTATACTGTTAAATGAAAACCAAGATTGTAAAGATTCATTATACTGTTAAATGAAGACTTACCAATATTCATTATACTGTGTTAATGAAGACTTCCCAAGATTCATTATACTGTTAAACAAAGACTTTCCAAGATTTTTTAAACTGTTAAATGAAGACATCCCAAGATTCATTATACTGTTAAATAAAGACTGCCCAAGATTAATTACATTGTTAAAGGAATACTTTCCAATATTCATTATACTGTTAAATGAAAAGTTTCTAACATTCACTATAATGTTAAATGAAGACTTGCCAAGATTTATTATACTGTTAAATGAAGACTTTTAAAGATTCATTATACTGTTAATTGAAGACTTTTGAAGATTCATTATACTGTTAATAGACAAGTTTCACAGATTCATTATACTATTAAATAAAAACTTCCAAGATTCAGAATACTGCTAAATGAAGACTTCACAGGATTTATTATACTGTTAACTGAAGACTTTCCATGAGTCATTACACTTTTAAATAAATAGTTTCCAAGTTTCATTTTACTGTTAAATGATGACTTCCCAAGATACATTATACTGTTAAATAAAGACATCCCATGATTCATTACACACTTAAATGAAGTCTATCCAAGATTCATTATACTGTTAAATGAAGAGTATTGAAGATTCAGTATACTGTTAAATCTAGATTTCCCAGTATTCATTATACTGTTAAATGAAGATTTTTAAAGATTCATTATACTGTTAAATGAAAAGTTTCAAAGATTCATTATACTGTTAAATGAAGAGTTTCCAAGATTAGTTATATTAGTAAATGAAGACTTCCCAAAATGTATTATACTGTTAAACCAAGACTGAATAGATTAATTATACTATTAAATGAAGACAGTCCAAGATTCATTATACTGTTAAATGAAGACTTCCAAATATTAATTTTACTGTTAAACAAAGACTTCCCAAGATTAATTATACTGTTAAATGAAGAGTTTCCAAGATTCATTATACTGTTAAATGGAGACTTCTCAAGATTCATTATACTGTTAAATGAAGACGTTTAAAGATTCATTATACTATTAAATGAAGACTTTCCAAGATTTATTACACTGTTAAATGAAGAGTTTCCAAGATCCATTATAATGTTAAATAAAGACTTCCCAATATTCATTATACTGTTAAAATACTTTCCTAAATTCATTATATTGTTAAATGAAGACATTCCATTATTCATTATAGTGCTAAATACATGAAGATGTCCCAAGTTCCATTATAGTGTTACATGAAGAATTATGAAGATTCATTATACTGTTAATTTAAAATATTCCCAGATTCATTATACTGTTAAACTAAGACTTTCCAGCATTGAGAATACTGGTAAACAAAGACTTTACAGGATTAATTATACTGTTAAAGGAAGACTTTCCAAGATTTATTAAACTTTTAAATGAATAGTTTCCAAGATTCATTTTACTGTTAAATGAAGACCTCCCAAGATTAGTTATACTGTTAAACAAAGAGTTTTGAAGATTCACTATACTGATACATGTCGATTTGTCAATATTCATTATACTGTTAAATCAAGATTTTTAAAGATTCATTATACTGTTAAATGAAGAGTTTCCAAGATTCATTATACTGTTAAATGAAGACTTCACATTTTTTATTATAATGTTAAACCAAGACTGTAAAAACTGATTATACTGTTAAATGAAAACCAAGATTGTAAAGATTCATTATACTGTTAAATGAAGACTTACCAATATTCATTATACTGTGTTAATGAAGACTTCCCAAGATTCATTATACTGTTAAACAAAGACTTTCCAAGATTCATTAAACTGTTAAAAGAAGACTTCCCAAGAAGTATTATACTGTTAAATAAAGACTGCCCAAGATTAATTATATTGTTAAAGGAATACTTTCCAAGATTCATTATACTGTTAAATGAAAAGTTTCTAACATTCACTATAATGTTAAATGAAGACTTGCCAAGATTTATTATACTGTTAAATGAAGACTATTAAAGATTCATTATACTGTTAATTGAAGACTTTTGAAGATTCATTATACTGTTAATAGACAAGTTTCCCAGATTCATTATACTGATAAATAAAAACTTCCAAGATTCAGAATACTGCTAAATGAAGACTTCACAGGATTTATTATACTGTTAACTGAAGACTTTCCATGATTCATTACACTTTTAAATAAATAGTTTCCAAGTTTCATTTTACTGTTAAATGTTGACTTCCCAAGATACATTATACTGTTAAATAAAGAGTATTGAAGATTCAGTATACTGTTAAATCTAGATTTCCCAGTATTCATTATACTGTTAAATGAAGATTTTTAAAGATTCATTATACTGTTAAATGAAAAGTTTCAAAGATTCATTATACTGTTAAATGAAGCATTTCCAAGATTAGTTATATTAGTAAATGAAGACTTCCCAAAATGTATTATACTGTTAAACCAAGACTGAATAGATTCATTATACAATTAAATGAAGACAGTCCAAGATTCATTATACTGTTAAATGAAGACTTCCAAATATTAATTTTACTGTTAAACAAAGACTTCCCAAGATTAATTATACTGTTAAATGAAGAGTTTCCAAGATTCATTATACTGTTAAATGGAGACTTCTCAAGATTCATTAAACTGTTAAATTAAGACTTTTAAAGATTCATTACACTATTAAATGAAGACTTTCCAAGGTTTATTACACTGTTAAATGAAGAGTTTCCAAGATCCATTATAATGTTAAATAAAGACTTCCCAATATTCATTATACTGTTAAAAGAAGACTTTTAAACAGTTATTATACCATTAAATGAAGAGTTTCCAAGATCCACTATACTGTTAAATGTAGACTCCCAATATTCATTATAATGTTAAACGAAGACACCCTAAGATTAATTATACTGTTAAATGAAGACTTTCCAAGATTCCTTATACTATTAAATGCAGAGATTCTAAGATTCATTATACTGTTAAACTGTTTGAAAGATTTATTATATTGCTAAATGAAGACTTCATAAGATTCATTATACTGTTACATGAAGAGTTACTAAGATTCATTATACTTTTAAATGAAGAGATTTCAAGATTCATTATTCTGCTAAAAGAAGACTTCATAAGATTCATTATACTGTTAAACGAACAGTTTCTATGATTCATTATACTGCTAAATGAAGAGTTTAATAGATTCATTGAACTATTAAATGAAGACTTTCCAAGATTCATTATACTGTTAAACAAAGTGTTTCCAAGAATCATTATACTGTTAAATGAAGACTTCCTAAAATTCATTATACTGTTAAATGCAGAGTTTCCAGAATTCATTGTAAGGTTAAACGAATACTTCCCAATATTTTTTTATACTGTTAAATGAAGAGTTTCCAAAATTCATTAGAATGTTAAATGAACAGTTTCCAAGATTGACTATACTGTTAAATAAAGACTTCCAAAGATTAATTATACTATTAAATGAAGACTTTCCAAGATTCCTTATACTATTAAATGCAGAGATTCTAAGATTCATTATACTGTTAAGCTAAGTGTTTGAAAGATTTATTATATTGCTAAATGAAGACTTCATAAGATTCATTATACTGTTAAATGAAGAGTTACTAAAATTCATTATACTTTTAAATGAAGAGTTTCTAAGATTCATTAATCTGTTAAATGAAGACTTCACAAATTTTATTATACTGTCAAACAAAGACTTTTAAAGATTCATTATACTGTTAAAAGAATACTTTCCTGGATTCATTACATTGTTAAATTAAGTCTTACCATGATTCATTATTCTGATAAATGAAGACTTTTGAAGATTCATTATACTGTTAATTTAAACATTTCCAGATTCATTATACTGTAAAACAAAGACTTCCCAAGATTCAGAATACTGCTAAATGAAGACTTCACTGGATTAATAATACTGTTAAATAATGACTGCCAAGATTAATTATATTGTTAAAGGAAGACTTTCCAAGATTCATTATATTGTTAAATTAAGAGTTTCTAAGATTCACTACAATGTTCAACGAAGACTTGCCAAGATTCATTATACTGTTAAATAAAGAGTTTTCAAGATTTATTTTTGTTTTAAATGAAGAATTCCCAAGATTCATTCTACTGTTACATAAAGACTTGTCCTGATTTATTATACTGTTAAATGAAGACTTTCCAACATTCATTATACTGTTAAACGAGGAGTTTCCAAAATTCATTATACCTTTAAATGAAGACTTCCTAAAATTTATTATACTGTTAAACCAAGACTTATAAAGATTCATGATACTGTTAAACTAAGAGTTTCCAAAATTCATTACATTGTTAAATGAGGACTTTCCAAGATTCACTATACTTTTAAACGAAGACTTCCCAAGATTCATTATACTGGTAAATGAAGACTTCCTAAGATTCATTATACTGTTAAAGGAAGAGTTTCCAAAATTCGTTATAATGCTAAATCAAGAGTTTCCAGGATTTATTATACTGTTAATTAAAGACATCCCAAGATCCGTTAGACTGTTAAATGAAGAGTTTACAGATTCATTATAAAGTTAAACAAGAGTTTCCAAGATTCATTGTACTGTTAAATAAAGACTACACAAGTTTCATTATATTGTTAAATGAAGACTTTCCAAGATTCATTATACCTTTAAATGAGGACTTTCTAAGATTCATTATACTGTTAAATGAAGACTTTCCAAGATTCATTATACTGTTAAACAAACAGTTTACAAGATTCATTATACTGCTAAATAATTTGCAAGATTCATTATACTGATAAATAAAGACTTTCCATGATTCATTATTCTTTTAAATGAAGAGATTCTAAGATTCAATGTACTGTTAAATGAAGTCTTCCCAAGATTCATTATACTGTTAAATGAAGACTTCACAAGATTTATTATTCTGGTAAATGAAGACTTTCCAAGATTCATTAGACTGTTAAATGAAGGCTTTCCAAGATTCATTATACCTTTAAATGAATACTTTAAAGATTGATTATACTGTTAAACAAAGAGTTTTAAAGATTCATTATACTGTTAAATGAAGAGTTACTAAGATTCATTATACTTTTAAATGAAGAGTTTCTAAGATTCAATAATCTGTTAAATGAAGACTTCACAAATTTTATTATAATGTTAAACAAGGACTTTTAAAGATTCATTATACTGTTAAAAAATACTTTCCTAGATTCATTACATTGTTAAATGAAGTCTTACCATGATTCATTATTCTGTTAAATGAAGACTTTTGAAGATTCATTATACTGTTGATTTAAACATTTCCCAGATTCATTATACTGTTAAACAAAGACGTCCCAAGATTCAGAATACTGCCAAATGAAGACATCAGAGGATTAATTATACTGTTAAATAATGACTGCAAAGATTAATTAAATTGTTAAAGGAAGACTTTCCAAGATTCATTATATTGTTAAATTAAGAGTTTCTAAGATTCACTACAATGTTCAATGAAGACTTGACAAGATTCATTATACTGTTAAATAAAGAGTTTCCAAGATTTATTTTTGTTTTAAATGAAGACGTCCTAAGATTCATTATACAGTTACATAAAGACTTGCCATGATTCAGTATACTGCTAAACAAAAACTTCACACAATTAATTTTACGATTAAATGAAGACTTTCCAATATTCATTATACAGTTAAATGAAGAGTTTCCAAGATTTATTTTTGTTTTAAATGAAGAATTCCCAAGATTCATTATACTGTTACATAAAGACTTGCCATGATTTATTATACTGTTAAATGAAGACTTTCCAACATTCATTATACTGTTAAACGAGGAGTTTCCAAAATTCATTACACTGTTAAATGAGGACTTTCCAAGATTCACTATAATGTTAAACAAAGACTTCTCAAGATTCAATTTACTGTTAAACAAAGGCTTCTCAAGATTCATAATACTGGTAAATGATGACTTTTTAAGATTCATTATACTGTTAAAGGAAGAGTTTCCAAAATTCGTTATAATGCTAAATGAGTTTCCAGGATTTATTATACTGTTAAATAAAGACATCCGAAGATCTATTACACTGTTGAATGAAGAGTTTCCAGATTCATTATAAAGTTAAACAAGAGTTTCCAAGATTCATTGTACTGTTAAATAAAGACTTCAGAAGATTCATTATATTGTTAAATGAAGACTTTCCAAGATTCATTATACCTTTAAATGAGGACTTCCAAGATTCATTATACTGTTAAATGAAGACTTTCCAAGATTCATTATACTGTTAAACGGATAGTTTACAAGATTCATTATACTGCTAAAGAATTTGCAAGATTCATTATACTGTTAAATAAAGACTTTCCATGATTCATTATTCTTTTAAATGAAGAGATTCCAAGATTCAATGTACTGTTAAATGAAGACTTCCCAAGAGTCATAATACTGTTAAATAAAGAATTCCCAAGATTTATTATTCTGGTAAATGAAGACTTTCCAAGATTCATTAGACTGTTAAATGAAGGCTTTCCAAGATTCATTATACCATTAAATGAATACTTTAAAGATTGATTATACTGTTAAACAAAGAGTTTTAAAGATTCATTATACTGTTATATGAAGAGTTTCCAAGATTCATTATACTGTTAAAAGAGGAGTTTCCATGAGTCATTATATTATTCAACAAAGACTTCCTAAGATTCATTAAACTGTTAAATTAAGAGTTTCCAAGATTCATTACACTATTAAAACAAGAGTTTCCAAGATTCATAATACTTTTAAATGAAGACTTACCAAAATGTATTATACTCTTAAACCAAGACTGAAAAGATTCATTATACTATTAAATGAAGACTTTCCAAGATTCATTATAATGTTAATAGAGGACTTCCAAATATTCATTTTACTGTTAAACAAATAATTCCCAAGATTAATTATACTGTTAAATGAAGAGTTTCCAAGATTCATTATACTGTTAAATGTAAACTTCCAAATATTCATTATACTATTAAATGAAGACTTCCTAAGATTCATTATACTGTTAAATGAATACTTTCCAAAATTCCTTATACTATTAAATGTAGAGCTTCCAAGATACATTATACTGCTAAATGAAAAGTTTCCAAGATTAATTATACTTTTAAATGAAGAGTTTCTAAGATTTGTTATACTGCTGAATGAAGACTTCCTAAGATTCATTATACTGTTAAACGAAGAGTTTCTAAGATTCATTATACTGCTAACTGAAAACTTCCTAAGTTTAATTATACTTTTAAACAGTTTCTATGATTCATTATACTGCTAAATGAAGAGTTTCAAAGATTCATTATATGGTTCAATGAAAAGTTTCCAAGATTAATTGTACTGTTAAATGAAGACGTCCCAAAATTTATTATACTGTTAAACCAAGATTGTAAAGATTCATTATACCGTTAGATGAAGACTTTCCAAGACTCATTAGACTGTTGAATGAAGACTTCCCCATACTCATTATACTGCTAAACAAGAGTTTCCAAGATTCATTATATTGTTGAATGAAAGTTTTCTAAGATTCATTATACTGTTAAGTGAAGACATCCCAAGATTCATTATACTGTTAAATAAAGACTGCCCAAGATTAATTATATTATTTAAGGAATACTTTCCAAGGTGCATTATACTACTAAATGAAGAGTTTCCAAGATTCACTATAATGTTAAATGAAGACTTGCCAATATTCATTATACTGTTAAATGAAGACTTTTAAAGATTCATTATGCTGTTAATTGGAGAATTTCCAAGATTCATTATACTTTTAAAAAAAGAGTTTGCAAGATTTATTATATTGTTAAGTAAAGACTTGCCAAGATGCATTATACTATTAACAGAAACATTACCAGAATTCATTATACTGTTAAATAAATACTTTACAAGATACATTATACTGTTAAACAAAGAGTTTCTATAGTTCATTATACTGTTAAAGGAAGAGTTTCAAAGACTCATTATAGTGCATCATGAAGAGTTTCCTTGATTCATTGTACTACTAAACGAGGTCATTCCAACATTCATTATACTGTTAAAAGAAGAGTTTCCAAGAATAATTATATTTTTAAATGGAGACTTACTAAGATTCATTATACTATTAAATAAAGAGTTTCTAAGATTTATTGTACTGTTAACCAAAGACTTCCCAAGATTCATTATGCTGTTAAATGAAGAGTTTCCAAAATTCATTATACTGTTAAATGAAGTATTTCCATGATTCATTATACTGTTAAATGAAGATGTCCCAAGATTAATTATACTGTTAAACGAAGACTTTTGAAGATTCATTATACTGTTAATGGAAAAGTTTCCTATATTCATTATACTGTTAAATGAAGACTTCCCAAGATTCAGAATACAGCTAAGTAAAGACTATACAGGATTAATTGTACTGTTAAATGAACACTTTCCAAGATTCATTATACTTTTAAATGAAGATTTTCCAAGAGTCATTATAATGTTAAATAATGAGTTCCCAATATTCATTACACAATTAAAAGAAGACTTTTAAAGAGTTATTATACTGCTAAATGAAGAGTTTCCAAGATTCCTTATACTATTAAATGGAAGAGTTTCCAAGATACACAATAGTGTTAAATGTAGACTTCCCAATATTTGTTGTACTGTTAAACAAAGACTTCCTAAGATTCATTATCCTGTTAAATGAAGACTTTCCAAGACTCCTTATACTATTAAATGCAGAGTTTCTAAGATTCATTATACTGCTAAATGAAGAGTTTTCACTGTTCATTATACTTTTAAATGAAGAGTTTATATGATTCATTTTAGTTTTAAATTAAAAGTTTCCATGATTCATTATACTGTTAAATAAAGACTGCCCAAGATTAACTATATTGTTAAAGAAAGACTTTCCAAGATTTATTATACTGTTAAATGAAGAGTTTCCAAGACTGACTATAATATTAAATGAAGACTTGCCAAGATTAATTATATTGTTAAATGAAGACATTTAAAGATTTATTATACTTTTAAATAGTTTACAAGATTGATTGTATTGTTAAAGACTTCCCAAGATGCATTATACTGTTAAAAGAAAACTTCCCAGAATTCATTATAGTCTTAAATGAAGACTTTCCAAGGCTCATTATACTTTTAAACAAAGAATTTCTATAATTCATTATACTGCTAAATGAAGAGTTTCAAAGTTTCATTATATTGTTAAATGAAGAGTTTCCAAGATTCATTGTACTATTAAATGAGTACTTTCCAATATTCATTATACTGTTAAAAGAAGAGTTTCCAAGAATCATTATACTGTTAAAAGAACAGTTTCCAAGAATCATTATACTGTTAAAAGATCAGTTTCCAATAATCATTATACTGGTAAATGGATACTTCCTAATACTATTAAATGAAGAATTTTTTGTACTGTTAACCAAAGACTTCCCAAGATTCATTATGCTGTTAAATGAAGAGATTCCAAGATTTGTTATAATGTTAAATCACGAGTTTCCAAGATTCATTATAGTGTTAAAGACTTTCAAAGATTCATTATACTGTTAAATGAAGAATTCCCATGATTAGTTGTACTATTAAATGAAGATTTTCCAAGATTCATTATACTGTTAAAAGAAGAGTTTCCAAGATTCATTATAATGTTAAATGAAGAGTTTCTAAAATTCAATAACCTGTTAAATGAAGACTTCCCAAAATTTATTATACAGTTAAACAAAGACATTTAAAGACTCATTATACTGTTAAATGAATACATTCCAAATTTCATTATATTGTTTATTTAAGTCTTTCAATGATTCATTATACTGTTAAATGAATACATTCCAAATTTCATTATATTGTTAAATTAACTCTTTCGATGAATCATTAGACTGTTAAAATGAGGATGTCCCAAGATTCATTATACTGTTAATTGAAGAGATTCCCAGATTCATTATGCTGTTACATAAAGACTTTCCAAGATTCAGTAGACTGCTAAAGAAATACTTCACAGTATTAATTATAATGTAAAATGAAGATGTCCCAAGATTCATTATACTGTTAAAGACTTGCCATGATTCATTATGCTGTCCAATGAAGACTTTCCAAGATTCATTATACCGTTAAATGAAGAGTTTCCAAGATTCACTATAGTGTTTAATGTAGATTTCCCAATCTTCATTATACTGCTAAATGAAGATTTTTAAAGATTCATTATACTGTTAAATGAAGACTTCCCAAAATGTAGTATACTGTTAAACCAAAACTGAAAGATTCATTATACTGTTAAATGAAAATCAATACTTTCTTAGATTCATTATACTGTTAAATGAAGACTTCCTAAGATTCATTATACTGTTAAATAAAGACTGCCCAAGATTAATTACATTGTTAAAGGAATAATTTCCAAGATTCATTATGCTGTTAAAGGAAGAGTTTCCAAGATTCACTATTATGTTAAATGAAGACTTTCCAAGTTTCATTATACTGATAAATGAAGACTTTTAAAGATTCATTATACTGTTAAATGAAGACTTTCCGAGATACATTATACTTTTAAATGAAGAGTTTACAAGATTCATTATATTAAGTAAAGACTTGCCAAGATGCATTATACATTTAACAGAAAACTTCCCAGAATTCATTATATTGTTAAATAAAGACTTTCCAAGATTCATTATACTTTTAAATGAAGAGTTTCTATAGTTCTTTATACTGTTGAAGGAAGAGTTTCAAAGATTTATTATATTGTAAAATGAAGAGTTTCCAACATTCATTGTACTACTAAATGAATACATTACAAGATTCATTATACTGTTACAAAAAGAGTTTCCAAGAATCATTATTCTGTTAAAAGAAGATTTTCCAAGAATAATTATATTTTTAAAAAGAGACTTCCCAAGATTCATTATACTGTTAAATGAAGTCTTTCCATGATTCATTATACTGTTAAATGATGACTTTCCAAGATTCATTATTTTGTTGAATAAAGACTATTGAAGATTCATTATACTGTTAATAGAAAAGTTTCCCAGATTCATTAAACTGTTAAATAAAGACTTCCCAAGATTCAGACTACTGCTAAGCGAAGACTTCACATGATTAATTATACTGTTAAATGAAGACTTTCCAAGATTCATTATACTTTTAAGTGAAAAGTTCCCAGGATTCATTTTACTGTTAAATGACGACTTCCCAATATTCATTATAATGTTAAATAAAGACTTCCCATGATTCATTACACTGCTAAATTAAGTCTTTCCAAGATTCATTATACTGTTAAACAAAGAGTTTTGAAGATTCACTATACTGTTAAATGTAGATTTCCAAATATTCATTATACTGTTAAATGAAGATTTTTAAAGATTCATTATACTGTTAAATGAAGAGTTTCCAAGATTCATTATACTGTTAAACAAAGAGTTTCCAAGATTCATTATACTTTTAAATGAAGACTTCCCAAAATGTATTATACTCTTAAACCAAGACTGAAAAGATTCATTATACTATTAAATGAAGACTTTCCAAGATTCATTATAATGTTAATAGAGGACTTCCAAATATTCATTTTACTGTTAAACAAAGACTTCCCAAGATTAATTATTCTGTTAAATGAAGAGTTTCCAAGATTCATTATACTGTTAAATGTAGACTTCCCAATATTCATAACACTGTTAAATGAAGTCTCCCAAAGATTCATTATACTGTTAAATGAAGACTTTCCAAGATTCCTTATACTATTAAATGTAGAGTTTCCAAGATACATTATACTGCTAAATGAAGAGTTTCCTAGATTAATTATACTTTTAAATGAAGAGTTTCTAAGATTCGTTATATTGCTAAATGAAGACTTCCTAAGATTCATTATACTTTAAATGAAGAATTTCTAAGATTCCTTATGCTTTTTAACAAAGAGTTTCTAAGATTTGTTATACTGCTGAATGAAGGCTTCCTAAGATTCATTATATCATTAAACGAAGAGTTTCTAAAATTCATTATACTTTTAAACAAAGAGTTTCTAAGATTCATTTTACTGTTAAATGGAGACTTCCCAAGATTCATTATACTCTTAAATGAAGACTTTTAAAGATTCATTATACTGTTAAAAGAAGAGTTTCCAAGATTCATTATAATGTTAAATGAAGAGTTTCTAAAATTCAATAACCTGTTAAATGAAGACTTCCCAAAATTTATTATACAGTTAAACAAAGACATTTAAAGACTCATTATACTGTTAAATGAATACATTCCAAATTTCATTATATTGTTTATTTAAGTCTTTCAATGATTCATTATACTGTTAAATGAATACATTCCAAATTTCATTATATTGTTAAATTAACTCTTTCGATGAATCATTAGACTGTTAAAATGAGGATGTCCCAAGATTCATTATACTGTTAATTGAAGAGATTCCCAGATTCATTATGCTGTTACATAAAGACTTTCCAAGATTCAGTAGACTGCTAAAGAAATACTTCACAGTATTAATTATAATGTAAAATGAAGATGTCCCAAGATTCATTATACTGTTAAAGACTTGCCATGATTCATTATGCTGTCCAATGAAGACTTTCCAAGATTCATTATACTGTTAAATGAAGAGTTTCCAAGATTCACTATAGTGTTTAATGTAGATTTCCCAATCTTCATTATACTGCTAAATGAAGATTTTTAAAGATTCATTATACTGTTAAATGAAGATATTCCAAGATTCATTATACTGTTAAATGAAGACTTCCCAAAATGTAGTATACTGTTAAACCAAAACTGTAAAGATTCATTATACTGTTAAATGAAAATCAATACTTTCTTAGATTCATTATACTGTTAAATGAAGACTTCCTAAGATTCATTATACTGTTAAATAAAGACTGCCCAAGATTAATTACATTGTTAAAGGAATACTTTCCAAGATTCATTATGCTGTTAAAGGAAGAGTTTCCAAGATTCACTATTATGTTAAATGAAGACTTTCCAAGTTTCATTATACTGTTAAATGAAGACTTTTAAAGATTCATTATACTGTTAAATGAAGACTTTCCAAGATTCATTATACTTTTAAATGAAGAGTTTACAAGATTCATTATATTAAGTAAAGACTTGCCAAGATGCATTATACAGTTAACAGAAAACTTCCCAGAATTCATTATATTGTTAAATAAAGACTTTCCAAGATTCATTATACTTTTAAATGAAGAGTTTCTATAGTTCTTTATACTGTTGAAGGAAGAGTTTCAAAGATTTATTATATTGTAAAATGAAGAGTTTCCAATATTCATTGTACTACTAAATGAATACATTCCAAGATTCATTATACTGTTACAAAAAGAGTTTCCAAGAATCATTCTGTTAAAAGAAGATTTTCCAAGAATAATTATATTTTTAAAAAGAGACTTCCCAAGATTCATTATACTGTTAAATGAAGTCTTTCCATGACTCATTATACTGTTAAATGATGACTTCCCAAGATTCATTATTCTGTTGAATAAAGACTATTGAAGATTCATTATACTGTTAATATAAAAGTTTCCCAGATTGATTAAACTGTTAAATAAAGACTTCCCAAGATTCAGACTACTGCTAAGCGAAGACTTCACATGATTAATTATACTGTTAAATGAAGACTTTCCAAGATTCATTATACTTTTAAGTGAAGAGTTCCCAGGATTCATTTTACTGTTAAATGACGACTTCCCAATATTCATTATAATGTTAAATAAATACTTCCCATGATTCATTACACTGCTAAATTAAGTCTTTCCAAGATTCGTTATACTGTTAAACAAAGAGTTTTGAAGATTCACTATACTGTTAAATGTAGATTTCCAAGTATTCATTATACTGTTAAATTAAGATTTTTAAAGATTCATTATACTGTTAAATGAAGAGTTTCCAAGATTCATTATACTGTTAAACAAAGAGTTTCCAAGATTCATTATACTTTTAAATGAAGACTTCCCAAAATGTATTATACTCTTAAACCAAGACTGAAAAGATTCATTATACTATTAAATGAAGACTTTCCAAGATTCATTATAATGTTAATAGAGGGCTTCCAAATATTCATTTTACTGTTAAACAAAGACTTCCCAAGATTAATTATTCTGTTAAATGAAGAGTTTCCAAGATTCATTATACTGTTAAATGTAGACTTCCCAATATTCATAACACTGTTAAATGAAGTCTCCCAAAGATTCATTATACTGTTAAATGAAGACTTTCCAAGATTCCTTATACTATTACATGTAGAGTTTCCAAGATACATTATACTGCTAAATGAAGAGTTTCCTAGATTAATTATACTTTTAAATGAAGAGTTTCTAAGATTCGTTATATTGCTAAATGAAGACTTCCTAAGATTCATTATACTTTAAATGAAGAATTTCTAAGATTCCTTATGCTTTTTAACAAAGAGTTTCTAAGATTTGTTATACTGCTGAATGAAGGCTTCCTAAGATTCATTATATCGTTAAATGAAGAGTTTCTAAAATTCATTATACTTTTAAACAAAGAGTTTCTAAGATTCATTTTACTGTTAAATGGAGACTTCCCAAGATTCATTATACTCTTAAATGAAGACTTTTAAAGATTCATTATACTATTAAATGAAGACTTTCCAAGATTCATTACACTGTTAAATGAAGAGTTTCCAAGATTCATTACAATGTTAAAGACTTCCCAATATTCATTATACTGTTAAAAGAAGAATTTTAAACAGTTATACTGTTAAATAAAGAGTTTTTGAGATTCCGTATGCTATTAAATGAGGAGTTTCCAAGATTAATATACTGTTAAATGTAGATTTCCCAATATTCATTATACTGTTAAACGAAGACTTCCTAAGATTCATTATACTGGTAAATGAAGATTTTCCAAAATTACTTATACTATTAAATGTAGAGTTTCCAAGATACATTATACTGCTAAACGAAGACTTCCCAAGATTAATTATACTGTTAAATGAACAGTTTCTAAGATTCGTTATACTGCTAAATGAAGACTTCCTAAGATTCATTATACTATTAAACGAAGGGTTTCTAAGATTCATTATACTTTTAAATGAAGAGTTTCTAAGATTCATTATACTGCTAATTGAAAACTTCCTATGATTCATTATACTTTTAAACAGTTTCTATGATTCAGTATACTGTTAAATGAAGAGTTTCAAAGATTCATTATGCGGTTCAATGAAGAGTTTCCAAGATTCATTGTACTGTTAAATGAAGGGTTCCCAAAAATTATTATACTGTTAAACCAAGACTGTAAAAATTCATTATACTGTTAAATTAAGACTTTCCAAGATTCATTATACTGTTAAACAAAAAGTTTCTATAGGTCATTATACAGCTAAAGGAAGAGTTTCAAAGACTCATTATAGTGCAAAATGAAGAGTTTCCTAGATTCATTGTACTACTAAATGAGGACATTCCAACATTCATTAAACTGGTAAAAGAAGAGTTTCCAAGAAATATTATACAGTTAAAAGCAGAGTTTCCAAGAATAATTATATTTTTAAATGGAGATTTACTAAGATTCATTATACTATTAAATGAAGAGTTTCTAAGATTCATTGTACTGTTAACCAAAGACTTCCCAAGATTCATTATGCTGTTAAATGAAGAGTTTCCAAGATTCATCATACTGTTAAATGAAGTATTTCCATGATTCATTATACTGAAGACGTCCCAAGATTCATTATACTGACTTTTGAAGATTCATTATGCTGTTAATGGAAACTTTTCCTAGATTCATTATACTGTTAAAAAAGATTTCCCAAGATTCAGAATACAGCTAAGGGAAGACTATACAGGATTAATTGTACTGTTAAATTAAGACTTTCCAAGATTCATTATACTTTTAAATGAAGAGTTTCCCAGATTCATAATCATGTTAAATAATGAGTTCACAATATTCATTATACTGTTAAAAGAAGACTTTTATAGACTTGTATACTGTTAAATGAAGTTTCCAAGATTCCTTATACTATTAAATGAAGAGTTTCCAAGATTCACTATAGTGTTAAATGTTGACTTCCCAATGTTCATTATACTGTTAAACAATGACTTCCTAAGATTCATTATACTTTTAAAGGAAGACTTTCCAAGACTCCTTATACTGTTAAATGAAGAGTTTCCAAGATTCATTATAATGTTAAATAAAGACTTCCCAATATTCAATATACTGTTAAAAGAAGATTTTTAAAATGTTATTATACTATTAAATGAAGTGTTTTCTACATTCCTTATGCTATTAAATGAGAAGTTTCCAAGATTAATATACTGATAAATGTAGACTTCCCAATATTCATTATACTGTTAAATGAAGACGTCCTAAGATTCATTATACTTTTAAATGAAGACTTTCCAAGATTCCTTATACTATTAAATGCAGAGTTTCCAAGATTCATTAAACTGCTAAATGAAGAGTTTCCAAGATTCATTATTCTTTTAAATGAAGAGTTTCTAAGAGTCATTATACTGCTAAATGAAGACTTCCTGAGATTCATTATACTGTTAAAAGAGTTTCTAAAATTCATTATACTTTTAAATGAAAAGTTTCTAAGATTCATTATACTGTTAAAGAAAGACTGCCCAAGATTAATTATATTGCTAAGGGAAGAGTTTCCAAGGGTGATTATAATATTAAATGAAGACTTGCCAAGATTAATTATACTGTTAAATGAAGACTTGCCAAGATTCATTATACTGTTAAATGGAGACTTTCCAAGATTCATTATACTGTTAAACAAACAGTTTACAAGATTCTTTATACTGCTAAAGCATTTGCAAGATTCATTATACTGATAAATAAAGACTTTCCATGATTCATTATTCTTTTAAATGAAGAAATTCTAAGATTCAATGTACTGTTAAATGAAGACTTCCCAAGATTCATTATACAGTTAAATGAAGACTTACCAATATTTATTATTCTGGTAAATGAAGACTTTCCAAGATTCATTAGACTGTTAAATGAAGGCTTTACAAGATTCATTATACCATTAAATTAATACTTTAAAGATTGATTATACTGTTAAACAAAGACTTTTAAAGATTCATTATATTGTTAAAAAATACTTTTCTAGATTCATTACATTGTTAAATGAAGTCTTACCATGATTCATTATTCTGTTAAATGAAGACTTTTGAAGATTCATTATACTGTTAATTTAAACATTTCCCAGATTCATTATACTGTTAAACAAAGCCTTCCCATGATTCAGAATACTGCTAAATGAAGACTGCAGAGGATTAATTATACTGTTAAATAATGACTGCAAAGATTAATTAAATTGTTAATGGAAGACTTTCCAAGATTCATTATATTGTTAAATTAAGAGTTTCTAAGATTCACTACAATGTTCAATGAAGACTTGCCAAGATTCATTATACTGTTAAATAAAGAGTTTCCAAGATTTGTTTTTGTTTTAAATGAAGACTTCCTAAGATTCATTATACAGTTACATAAAGACTTGCCATGATTCAGTATACTGCTAAACAAAAACTTCACACAATTAATTTTAAGATTAAATGAAGACTTTCCAAGATTCATTATACAGTTAAATGAAGAGTTTCCAAGATTTATTTTTGTTTTAAATGAAGAATTCCCAAGATTCATTATACTGTTACATAAAGACTTGCCATGATTTATTATACTGTTAAATGAAGACTTTCCAACATTCATTACACTGTTAAATGAGGAGTTTCCAAAATTCATTATATCGTTAAATGAAGACTTCCTAAAATTTATTATACTGTTAAACCAAGACTTATAAAGATTCCTTATACTCTTAAACTAAGAGTTTCCAAAATTCATTACACTGTTAAATGAGGACTTTCCAAGATTCACTATACTGTTAAACAAAGACTTCTCAAGATTCACTATACTGTTAAACAAAGACTTCTCAAGATTCATTATACTGGTAAATGAAGACTTTTTAAGATTCATTATACTGTTAAAGGAAGAGTTTCCAAAATTCATTATAATGCTAAATGAGTTTCCAGGATTTATTATACTGTTAAATAAAGACGTCCGAAGATCTATTACACTGTTAAATGAAGAGTTTCCAGATTCATTATAAAGTTAAACGAAGAGTTTCCAAGATTAATTATAATGATAAATGAAGAGTTTCCAAGATTCATTATACTGTTAAATAATGACTTCCCAAGATCCATTAGACTGTTAAATGAAGAGTTTCCAGATTCATTATGAAGTTAAATGAAGAGTTTCCAAGATTCATTGTACTGTTAAATAAAGACTTCACAAGATTCATTATATTGTTAAATGAAGACTTTCCAAGATTCATTATACCTTTAAATGAGGACTTTCCAAGATTCATTATACTGTTAAATGAAGACTTTCCAAGATTCATTATACTGTTAAATGAACAGTTTACAAGATTCATTATACTGCTAAAGAATTTGCAAGATTCATTATACTGTTAAATAAAGACTTTCCATGATTCATTATTCTTTTAAATGAAGAGATTCCAAGATTCAATGTACTGTTAAATGAAGACTTCCCAAGATTCATTATACTGTTAAATGAAGACTTCCCAAGATTTATTATTCTGGTAAATGAAGACTTTCCAAGATTCATTAGACTGTTAAATGAAGGCTTTCCAAGATTCATTATACCATTAAATGAATACTTTAAAGATTGATTATACTGTTAAACAAAGAGTTTTAAAGATTCATTATACTGTTAAATGAAGAGTTTCCAAGATTCATTATACTGTTAAAAGAGGAGTTTCCATGAGTCATTATATTATTCAACAAAGACTTCCTAAGATTCATTAAACTGTTAAATTAAGAGTTTCCAAGATTCATTATACTGTTAAAACAAGAGTTTCCAAGATTCATTATACTTTTAAATGAAGACTTCCCAAAATGTATTATACTCTTAAACCAAGACTGAAAAGATTCATTATACTATTAAATGAAGACTTTCCAAGATTCATTATAATGTTAATAGAGGACTTCCAAATATTCATTTTACTGTTAAACAAAGAATTCCCAAGATTAATTATACTGTTAAATGAAGAGTTTCCAAGATTCATTATACTGTTAAATGTAAACTTCCCAATATTCATTATACTGTTAAATGAAGACTTCCTAAGATTCATTATACTGTTAAATGAATACTTTCCAAGATTCCTTATACTATTAAATGTAGAGCTTTCAAGATACATTATACTGCTAAATGAAGAGTTTCCAAGATTAATTATACTTTTAAATGAAGAGTTTCTAAGATTTGTTATACTGCTGAATGAAGACTTCCTAAGATTCATTATACTGTTAAATGAAGAGTTTCTAAGATTCATTATACTGCTAACTGAAAACTTCCTAAGTTTCATTGTACTTTTAAACAGTTTCTATGATGCATTATACTGCTAAATGAAGAGTTTCAAAGATTCATTATATGGTTCAATGAAGAGTTTCCAAGATTAATTGTACTGTTAAATGAAGACGTCCCAAAATTTATTATACTGTTAAACCAAGACTGTAAAGATTCATTATACTGTTAGATGAAGACTTTCCAAGACTCATTAGACTGTTAAATGAAGAGTTTCCAAGATTCATTATACTGTTAAATGAAGACTTCCCAATACTCATTATACTGCTAAACAAGAGTTTCCAAGATTCATTATATTGTTGAATGAAAGTTTTCCAAGATTCATTATACTGTTAAGTGAAGACATCCCAAGATTCATTATACTGTTAAATAAAGACTGCCCAAGATTAATTATATTATTTAAGGAATACTTTCCAAGGTGCATTATACTGCTAAATGAAGAGTTTCCAAGATTCACTATAATGTTAAATGAAGACTTGCCAATATTCATTATACTGTTAAATGAAGACTTTTAAAGATTCATTATACTGTTAATTGGAGACTTTCCAAGATTCATTATACTTTTAAAAAAAGAGTTTACAAGATTCATTATATTGTTAAGTAAAGACTTGCCAAGATGCATTATACTGTTAACAGAAACATTCCCAGAATTCATTATACTGTTAAATAAAGACTTTCCAAGATTCATTATACTGTTAAACAAAGAGTTTCTATAGTTCATTATACTGTTAAAGGAAGAGTTTCAAAGACTCATTATAGTGCATCATGAAGAGTTTCCTTGATTCATTGTACTACTAAACGACGTCATTCCAACATTCATTATACTGTTAAAAGTAGAGTTTCCAATAATCATTATACTGTTAAAAGAAGAGTTTACAAGAATAATTATATTTTTAAATGGAGACTTACTAAGATTCATTATACTATTAAATAAAGAGCTTCTAAGATTTATTGTACTGTTAACCAAAGACTTCCCAAGATTCATTATGCTGTTAAATGAAGAGTTTCCAAGATTCATTATACTGTTAAATGAAGTATTTCCATGATTCATTATACTGTTAAATGAAGATGTCCCAAGATTAATTATACTGCTAAATGAAGACTTTTGAAGATTCATTATACTGTTAATGGAAAAGTTTCCTATATTCATTATACTGTTAAATGAAGACTTCCCAAGATTCAGAATACAGCTAAGTAAAGACTATACAGGATTAATTGTACTGTTAAATGAAGACTTTCCAAGATTCATTATACTTTTAAATGAAGATTTTCCAAGAGTCATTATAATGTTAAATAATGAGTTCCCAATATTCATTACACAATTAAAAGAAGACTTTTAAAGAGTTATTATACTGCTAAATGAAGAGTTTCCAAGATTCCTTATACTATTAAATGGAAGAGTTTCCAAGATACACAATAGTGTTAAATGTAGACTTCCCAATATTTGTTGTACTGTTAAACAAAGACTTCCTAAGATTCATTATCCTGTTAAATGAAGACTTTCCAAGACTCCTTATACTATTAAATGCAGAGTTTCTAAGATTCATTATACTGCTAAATGAAGAGTTTCCACTGTTCATTATACTTTTAAATGAAGAGTTTCTATGATTCATTTTAGTTTTAAATTAAAAGTTTCCATGATTCATTATACTGTTAAATAAAGACTGCCCAAGATTAACTATATTGTTAAAGAAAGACTTTCCAAGATTTATTATACTGTTAAATGAAGAGTTTCCAAGACTGACAATAATATTAAATGAAGACTTGCCAAGATTAATTATATTGTTAAATGAAGACATTTAAAGATTTATTATACTTTTAAATAGTTTACAAGATTGATTGTATTGTTAAAGACTTCCCAAGATGCATTATCCTGTTAAAAGAAAACTTCCCAGAATTCATTATAGTCTTAAATGAAGACTTTCCAAGGCTCATTATACTTTTAACAAAGAATTTCTATAATTCATTATACTGCTAAATGAAGAGTTTCAAAGTTTCATTATATTGTTAAATGAAGAGTTTCCAAGATTCATTGTACTATTAAATGAGTACTTTCCAATATTCATTATACTGTTAAAAGAAGAGTTTCCAAGAATCATTATACTGTTAAAAGAACAGTTTCCAAGAATCATTATACTGTTAAAAGATCAGTTTCCAATAATCATTATACTGGTAAATGGATACTTCCTAATACTATTAAATGAAGAATTTCCAAGATTTTTTGTACTGTTAACCAAAGACTTCCCAAGATTCATTATGCTGTTAAATGAAGAGATTCCAAGATTTGTTATAATGTTAAATCACGAGTTTCCAAGATTCATTATAGTGTTAAAGACTTTCAAAGATTCATTATACTGTTAAATGAAGAATTCCCAAGATTAATTACACTGTTAAATGAAGAGTTTCCCCCATTCATTATGCTGTTACATAAAGACTTCCCAAGATTCAGTATACTGCTAAACAAAGACTTCACAGGATTAATTATACTGTTAAATGAAGACTTTCTAAGATTCATTATACTGTCAAAAAAGAGTTTCATTGATTCATTATACTGTTAAATGAAGAATTTCCAAGATTAGTTGTACTATTAAATGAAGATTTTCCAAGATTCATTATACTGTTAAAAGAAGAGTTTCCAAGATTCATTATAATGTTAAATGAAGAGTTTCTAAAATTCAATAACTTGTTAAATGAAGACTTCCCAAAATTTATTATACTGTTAAACAAAGACATTTAAAGACTCATTATACTGTTAAATGAATACATTCCAAATTTCATTATATTGTTTAATTAAGTATTTCAATGATTCATTATACTGTTAAATGAATACATTCCAAATTTCATTATATTGTTAAATTAACTCTTTCAATGAATCATTAGACTGTTAAAATGAGGATGTCCCAAGATTCATTATACTGTTAATTGAAGAGATTCCCAGATTCATTATGCTGTTACATAAAGACTTCCCAAGATTCAGTAGACTGCTAAAGAAATACTTAACAGTATTAATTATAATGTAAAATGAAGATGTCCCAAGATTCATTATACTATTAAAGACTTGCCATGATTCATTATGCTGTCCAATGAAGACTTTCCAAGATTCATTATACCGTTAAATGAAGAGTTTCCAAGATTCACTATAGTGTTTAATGTAGATTTCCCAATCTTCATTATACTGTTAAATGAAGATTTTTAAAGATTCATTATACTGTTAAATGATAATATTCCAAGATTCATTATACTGTTAAATGAAGACTTCCCAAAATGTATTATACTGTTAAACCAAAATTGTAAAGATTCATTATACTGTTAAATGAAAATCAATACTTTCTTACATTCATTATACTGTTAAATGAAGACTTCCTAAGATTCATTATACTGTTAAATAAAGACTGCCCAAGATTAATTACATTGTTAAAGGAATACTTTCCAAGATTCATTATACTGTTAAAGGAAGAGTTTCCAAGAATCATTATACTGTTAAAAGAAGAGTTTCCAAGAATCATTATACTGTTAAAAGATCAGTTTCCAATAATCATTATACTGGTAAATGGATACTTCCTAATACTATTAAATGAAGAATTTCCAAGATTTTTTGTACTGTTAACCAAAGACTTCCCAAGATTCATTATGCTGTTAAATGAAGAGATTCCAAGATTTGTTATAATGTTAAATCACGAGTTTCCAAGATTATAGTGTTAAAGACTTTCAAAGATTCATTACACTGTTAAATGAAGAATTCCCAAGATTAATTACACTGTTAAATAAAGAGTTTCCCCCATTCATTATGCTGTTACATAAAGACTTCCCAAGATTCAGTATACTGCTAAACAAAGACTTCACAGGATTAATTATACTGTTAAATGAAGACTTTCTAAGATTCATTATACTGTCAAAAAAGAGTTTCATTGATTCATTATACTGTTAAATGAAGAATTTCCAAGATTAGTTGTACTATTAAATGAAGATTTTCCAAGATTCATTATACTGTTAAAAGAAGAGTTTCCAAGATTCATTATAATGTTAAATGAAGAGTTTCTAAAATTCAATAACTTGTTAAATGAAGACTTCCCAAAATTTATTATACAGTTAAACAAAGACATTTAAAGACTCATTATACTGTTAAATGAATACATTCCAAATTTCATTATATTGTTTAATGAAGTCTTTCAATGATTCATTATACTGTTAAATGAATACATTCCAAATTTCATTATATTGTTAAATTAACTCTTTCAATGAATCATTAGACTGTTAAAATGAGGATGTCCCAAGATTCATTATACTGTTAATTGAAGAGATTCCCAGATTCATTATGCTGTTACATAAAGACTTCCCAAGATTCAGTAGACTGCTAAAGAAATACTTCACAGTGTTAATTATAATGTAAAATGAAGATGTCCCAAGATTCAGTATACTGTTAAAGACTTGCCATGATTCATTATGCTGTCCAATGAAGACTTTCCAAGATTCATTATACCGTTAAATGAAGAGTTTCCAAGATTCACTATAGTGTTTAATGTAGATTTCCCAATCTTCATTATACTCTTAAATGAAGATTTTTAAAGATTCATTATACTGTTAAACGAAGATATTCCAAGATTCATTATACTGTTAAATGAAGACTTCCCAAAATGTATTATACTGTTAAACCAAAATTGTAAAGCTTCATTATACTGTTAAATGAAAATACTTTCTTAGATTCATTATACTGTTAAATGAAGACTTCCTAAGATTCATTATACTGTTAAATAAAGACTGCCCAAGATTAATTACATTGTTAAAGGAATACTTTCCAAGATTCATTATACTGTTAAAGGAAGAGTTTCCAAGATTCACTATAATGTTAAATGAAGACTTTCCAAGATTCATTATACTGTTAAATGAAGACTTTTAAAGATTCATTATACTGTTAAATGAAGACTTTCCAAGATTCATTATACTTTTAAATGAAGAGTTTACAAGATTCATTATATTAAGTAAAGACTTGCCAAGATGCATTATACAGTTAACAGAAAACTTCCCAGAATTCATTATATTGTTAAATAAAGACTTTCCAAGATTCATTATACTTTTAAATGAAGAGTTTCTATAGTTCTTTATACTGCTGAAGGAAGAGTTTTAAAGATTTATTATATTGTAAAATGAAGAGTTTCCAGTATTCATTATACTACTAAATGAATGCATTCCAAGATTCATTATACTGTTACAAAAAGAGTTTCCAAGAATCATTATTCTGTTAAAAGAAGATTTTCCAAGAATAATTATATTTTTAAAAGGAGACTTCCCAAGATTCATTATACTGTTAAATGAAGTCTTTCCATGATTCATTATACTGTTAAATGATGACTTCCCAAGATTCATTATTCTGTTAAATAAAGACTATTGAAGATTCATTATACTGTTAATAGAAAAGTTTCCCAGATTCATTAAACTGTTAAATAAAGACTTCCCAAGTTTCAGAATACTGCTAAGCGAAGACTTCACATGATTAATTATACTGTTAAATGAAGACTTTCCAAGATTCATTATACTTTTAAGTGAAGAGTTCCCGGGATTCATTTTACTGTTAAATGATGACTTCCCAATATTCATTATAATGTTAAATAAAGACTTCCCATGATTCATTACACTGCTAAATTAAGTCTTTCCAAGATTCGTTATACTGTTAAACAAAGAGTTTTGAAGATTCACTATACTGTTAAATGTAGATTTCCAAATATTCATTATACTGTTAAATGAAGATTTTTAAAGATTCATTATACTGTTAAATGAAGAGTTTCCAAGATTCATTATACTGTTAAACCAAGACTGAAAAGATTCATTATACTATTAAATGAAGACTTTCCAAGATTCATTATAATGTTAATAGAGGACTTCCAAATATTCATTTTACTGTTAAACAAAGACTTCCCAAGATTAATTATTCTGTTAAATGAAGAGTTTCCAAGATTCATTATACTGTTAAATGTAGACTTCCCAATATTCATAACACTGTTAAATGAAGTCTCCCAAAGATTCATTATACTGTTAAATGAAGACTTTCCAAGATTCCTTATACTATTAAATGTAGAGTTTCCAAGATACATTATACTGCTAAATGAAGAGTTTCCTAGATTAATTATACTTTTAAATGAAGAGTTTCTAAGATTCGTTATATTGCTAAATGAAGACTTCCTAAGATTCATTATACTTTTAAATGAAGAATTTCTAAGATTCCTTATACTTTTTAACAAAGAGTTTCTAAGATTTGTTATACTGCTGAATGAAGGCTTCCTAAGATTCATTATATCGTTAAACGAAGAGTTTCTAAAATTCATTATACTTTTAAACAAAGAGTTTCTAAGATTCATTTTACTGTTAAATGGAGACTTCCCAAGATTCATTATACTCTTAAATGAAGACTTTTAAAGATTCATTATACTATTAAATGAAGACTTTCCAAGATTCATTACACTGTTAAATGAAGAGTTTCCAAGATTCATTACAATGTTAAAGACTTCCCAATATTCATTATACTGTTAAAAGAAGAATTTTAAACAGTTATTATACTGTTAAATGAAGAGTTTTCTAGATTCCTTATGCTATTAAATGAGGAGTTTCCAAGATTAATATACTGTTAAATGCAGATTTCCCAATATTCATTATACTGTTAAACGAAGACTTCCTAAGATTCATTATACTGGTAAATGAAGATTTTCCAAAATTACTTATACTATTAAATGTAGAGTTTCCAAGATACATTATACTGCTAAACGAAGACTTCCCAAGATTAATTATACTGTTAAATGAAGAGTTTCTAAGATTCGTTATACTGCTAAATGAAGACTTCCTAAGATTCATTATACTATTAAACAAAGGGTTTCTAAGATTCATTATACTTTTAAACGAAGAGTTTCTAAGATTCATTATACTGCTAATTGAAAACTTCCTATGATTCATTATACTTTTAAACAGTTTCTATGATTCAGTATACTGTTAAATGAAAAGTTTCAAAGATTCATTATACGGTTCAATGAAGAGTTTCCAAGATTCATTGTACTGTTAAATGAAGACTTTCCAAGATTTATTATTCTGGTAAATGAAGACTTTCCAAGATTCATTACACTGTTAAATGAAGGCTTTCCAAGATTCATTATACCATTAAATGAATACTTTAAAGATTGATTATACTGTTAAACAAAGAGTTTTAAAGATTCATTATACTGTTAAATGAAGAGTTTCCAAGATTCATTATACTGTTAAAAGAGGAGTTTCCATGAGTCATTATATTATTCAACAAAGACTTCCTAAGATTCATTAAACTGTTAAATTAAGAGTTTCCAAGATTCATTATACTGTTAAGGCAAGAGTTTCCAAGATTCATTATACTTTTAAATGAAGACTTATCAAAATGTATTATACTCTTAAACCAAGACTGAAAAGATTCATTATACTATTAAATTAAGACTTTCCAAGATTCATTATAATGTTAATAGAGGACTTCCAAATATTCATTTTACTGTTAAACAAATAATTCCCAAGATTAATTATACTGTTAAATGAAGAGTTTCCAAGATTCATTATACTGTTAAATGTAAACTTCCAAATATTCATTATACTGTTAAATGAAGACTTCCTAAGATTCATTATACTGTTAAATGAATACTTTCCAAGATTCCTTATACTATTAAATTTAGAGCTTCCAAGATACATTATACTGCTAAATGAAGAGTTTCCAAGATTAATTATACTTTTAAATGAAGAGTTTCTAAGATTTGTTATACTGCTGAATGAAGACTTCCTAAGATTCATTATACTGTTAAACAAAGAGTTTCTAAGATTCATTATACTGCTAACTGAAAACTTCCTAAGTTTCATTATACTTTTAAACAGTTTCTATGATTCATTATACTGCTAAATGAAGAGTTTCAAAGATTCATTATATGGTTCAATGAAGAGTTTCCAAGATTAATTGTACTGTTAAATGAAGACGTCCCAAAATTTATTATACTGTTAAACCAAGACTGTAAAGATTCATTATACCATTAGATGAAGACTTTCCAAGACTCATTAGACTGTTAAATGAAGAGATTCCAAGATTCATTATACTGTTAAATGAAGACTTCCCAATTCTCATTATACTGCTAAACAAGAGTTTCCAAGATTCATTATTTATTTATTTTATTTTACATTTGTTGACCGGGCTAGTCTAGCTGGATATATGTCCGTTTTCAGTAGAGGCCCGGGGAGAAAAGCTCCAAACAGGAAATGAGGAAATTGACAAAGTTAAACTAAGCAATTCTACAGAAATTAGAACTAGGCAATACTAAATAAATTGAACTAAGCATTTCTATACAGAAAATATAAAATAAGCAAAATTAATTTTTTTTTTACAAAATCACACTAGAAAGTTATGAGCAGTTATTAGATAAAGGGAATAATAAATGTATCTTATTCTCATTATAGGAGAGTAAGAGTAGAGTTGAAGGCAGTGGATACAGGTGTAGGAATAGAGTTAAGA